>NC_077228.1:298238926-298323926 GCF_027887165.1 Monodelphis domestica
TAAGGAGTGTCTGAAGTCATATTTGAACCCAGGTCCTTCCATCTCCAAGTCTGGCTTTCTTTCCATTCAGCCAACCAGAAACCCCTCTCCATGATCTTTCAAAGGTCCTTGCTAGTGGCTCAGTAATCGTGGGATGTAGTTTATATGGACCTGATGAATAAATCCTTTGCCTCACCCTGCTAACCTATTGCTTACCTAAAATTGGAAATTTAGATGATCTAATATACAGATATTTGCTAAATTCACATTGAAGGAGTGAATGAAGAATGAAGAAAAAAACATATTTATTAAACACTTACAGCATACTAAGTACCGGGGACTAACATAGAAAAGTAGACAATTCCTGTTCACATTATATATTTAGCATTGTGCTCAGTACTGCTGAAAATATAGAGAGGTCTTACATGTATGTTGTCTCCAAGGACTCATGTGCCACTCTCTATGTAATTCCAGAAAATACAGATATTTAATTTGGCCAATGGGGAAATTTAAATCAATGATTATTGTTTGAAATGCACCAAGAGTGGTTCTAGTACCTAGGAAAGTATGGTGGAGGTAAGAGTTAGGGCAGGGAAGATTAAACTATAAATTCAGGATCTACTAGTTCATGAATAATGGAAAGTGCAAAGAGAGAGGCCTCAGGAGTTAGTCTCCAGTTCAATAAGAATTGTTGCATGTTTGTTCCAGCGTGTTAAAGTAATCTGACTTTTTCACAAGTCCCACTAAAACAATGGATCAAAATGAGCCAAGCAACCTTCCCTTTCATGATGAAAGAATGCTCCTTTTTACTGAGCAGTACACCTTAAGGATATAGCTTTAAATAAGGATTACACACGACTAGGGAAACTGAGCTCTTGAGGAAGATACAGGGAATACTTCATCAAGATGCAGGCATGAATGTTCTAAGTACATTTCTACAAAGAATGCTAGATTGGAGTGGCATTAGCTGGAAAAATCTCTCCTTGTCCCGATCATGACTGAGAAATAATAAAACACCAGGGCATAAAAACATTAATTAAAACATTAATTAAAATTTAAAAAAATAAATGAATATCTTATTTCGGAGAGGTTGATTCTAAAGTACTCTACCAGAATGTGACAAGGAGGTTCCTCATCCTGCATGGTGGAAGGTGAGGTACCAAACATCTCCTTCTCTTCTCTTGGCTGGAAATGCTCATGGGTTTCAAAGAAATCTTGCATCTCTGAACTCTAGCCCTTGCAGTTTTGTGGAAGGTAGGCTTCAGTAGTATTACAACCCATTCTCATCATGAGATATGTGTCTTGGGAGCAGGGGGAAGGGGTTAAAAGTAACAAAAAAAGGAGATGAAGATTGAAAGATGGATGTGTGTGCATATTTACATGACATGCATGTGTTGTATAGATGTATATGTGTATTTGTAGAGAGGCTCATATATAATCAGTTGTACCAGGAAATCAATTACAGGTGGGAAGATGGAAAACAAAAGGTTTTCCTTTTCAGTAGAAAAATGCTTTTCATCCAAACTACTTAAAGGAGGTTTATTTTTTTAAAACTTCTTATGACGTATAGTTGTCATTATGCATATTTTAAAAACTCAGAAACCCAAGATTTAGGTGATCAATGGCTTAGTTTAAGATGACGAAAGAATCAGAGTAATTAAAAACTGAATGGCCTAGTGGCAGTGCTTCCCCAAGCTTCCACATAAAGAAAAAGAGGATTGGAAAAAAATCAAAGTAATAAAATGATTCAATTAAGCATCCAGATATTTGATCTATATACCTAGCCTTCATTCAATCTCCTAAGAGTTATTTATGTTCCTGAGCATGCAATGCTTCTCAGAGCCACAGAGGAGAGTTGGGTGAAAATCAGACACCAAAGGTGCATAAGCAGCCCTTAAAAGGATTTGGCAAGCCCTCAAATCTGAGGTTCTAGTCCTCCTGGGAGTCACTCCACCAAGTCTCCTCCAGCTACTCTGTGGCCATCGGAACAAATTGTTCTAACCTACCCATTCAGCTTAGGGGGAAATCTTCACATGCTTGGGGTATATCCCCCTAACACCAACAGGTTTAAGACCTACTGCTTACCCTCACTTTGTTTACCTCATCTGGTCAGTCAAGGTACTTACATGTTGTTCACTCATCAAAGACATCAAGGTCATCCACTGCATCCCAGGCCATTGCCACTTGTCCTGACTTTTATCTTGCCACTGGACTTTGATGAATCTGGAAGAAAGAGTCAGGTCAATGACTTTGTGCAACTCTGCCACATTGAAATCCAATTTACTTGCAAGTCAAGACATCACCCCTTGATATTATTGCTCTTCTCTGAAAAATGAAGGCTGAAAAAGTTACTTATAAACCCACTATGTGTAGTAGATATTACTAGCCCTTGGGAAAGATACATAGGTAAGTGTGTGTGTGTGTGTGTGTGTGTGTGTGTGTATACACATAGATATGTATATGTATCTGCATGTATGTTATATATATGTGATATATATCAAATGAGGATATGATGTACCTATAAAGAGTGCAAACTGCTAGGAGAGCAGATGAAGATGAGATCACTTCCATCTGGGGGGAATCAATGAAAGCCTCTTGTAGAAGGTAGTGTTTTCATTTTGACTTCCTTATTTTTCTTTCTTTCTTTCTTTCTTTCTTTCTTTCTTTCTTTCTTTCTTTCTTTCTTTCTTTCTTTCTTTCTTTCTTTCTTTCTTTCTTTCTTTCTTTCTTTCTTTCTTTCTTTCTTTCTTTCTTTCTTTCTTTCTTTCTTTCTTTCTTTCTTTCTTTCTTCCTTCCTTCCTTCCTTTCTTTCTTTCTTTCTTTCTTTCTTTCTTTCTTTCTTTCTTTCTTTCTTTCTTTCTTTCTTTCTTTCTTTCTTTCTTTCTTTCTTTCTTTCTTTCTTTCTTTCTTTCTTTCTTTCTTCTTTCTCTCTTTCTCTCTCTTTCTCTCTTTCTCTCTTTCTCTTTCTCTCTTCCTTCCTTCCTTCCTTCCTTCCTTCCTTCCTTCCTTCCTTCCTTCCTTCCTTCCTTCCTTCCTTCCTTCCTTCCTTCCTTCCTTCCTTTTGTCTAAAAGTAGTGATGATCAATACTCATTTCCTTTTGCTGGAGAGGAGGTTTCTAAAGAGGTCTGAAGTTCCACCACTATGCTAATGAAGGTGGCTGCTGGCAGGTGTCTTTTTCCTGATTTAGCTGTTAATTATAAAGGTTGAATATACTCTTAGAAGAGTTTTAGATTGTGTGAATTTCTGACCCAATTTATTTGTGGTTTGTGTGTTTATGAATATGTGTGTTTGTATGTGTATACATACATATGTGTGTGTTGTCATTACCTAAAATATCCATGCCAATAAGTCTCTTTTATGAACGAGTTTGGGGAATTAAATATTTATATGCTTTTGCAATGAACACACCTATTATAAAAGAACTGTGTTTTTGTACCACTGACTTAAATGGTTTTGGAAAGCAAAGTGGAAAAAGCTATAACTTTATGATAAATGTTACCACTACCCTTTAATGCATTATTATATTTTATAGTCAAGATAGAATGGAACATTGAGGCACTTGTGGTGTATATATAAAAGCACAGAGGCAACAGAGGAGACCAAAATATTAAATTGATGCTTATTAAATTTAAAAAGAAAAACAAACCAAATAAACCTCAGACAGCTGCAACACCAATACCAAAAAACCGATCCTTGTCACCAGAACTGCCAGATAAAACAAATCCAAACTAAACCAAATTCCCCAAAATGTAAGTCATTAACATCCAAGTTTTTAGAGAATGATCTATTTTCAATCTTAAATTTTATTACATTTACCTAAATGATAGGCACAACTATGTGTGGTTATATGTCTTTGTACTGTGGCATGTTTTATAATCATGTACAGGTGTGTCTTTATGTATTAGATGAATTCCTTAAAAAGTTGAATGAGGAATGACTTTTTTTGTACATTCCTGAGATGCAATTGGGGAGCATGCTATTTAAAGTGGTTCTTTTGTGAATAATTATTCCCTTGTGTATTTGTATGACGAAGTCAGGTTTGTAGACATAAGATTTTCCTAAAATGGAGGCATATCTAAAGAAATGTTAATGAGATTATTAGAGAAAGGAAGCTGAATACTCAAAGGTTCTAACTTAGGTTTTGTTCTGTGATAGGACATCAAACTTCCTTAGATCTTTGGTTTTTAACCATGAATGAAAGGAGAATGAATTTGGTTAATGGCTTTCTTTTTGGAGAATCATAGTATATAATATTAGGAGGGGAATTCAGATGCCATGCCAACCCAAGTCAGAATAGGACTTTTCTCAAAGCATCCCTGATCTATCCATTTCTCTAAGATCACCAATAACAAGGAATTTATAGTTTCTCTATATGACCTATTCCAATTTGGAATTGTTTGAAATTGATTGGATTGTTATGTAACATTTCCTCTAGAAATACTATGTTCTTATCTCATCATGTTAAAAAAAATACAACACATCTCTCCACTCCTAATTCCTTCCCACTCCACATGAAAGGAAGTTTAGGTTATTTATTCCATTCCAACCTTTGGTTCAGCATCTCCTTCCCAATGGTTGTGAACCTGAACAGCCCATCAAGCCTTTGGCAATGTAGAGGACATGACTGCTCACAAACTGTTACAATTAATACAGACCATTATGAATAATTTTGTTGAGCATGGAGTCAATACAATGACTTGTTCACCATAGTCATCCTCTGGACTCCAGGACCTTACCATTCACTATGCCAATGAGCTCTCTTGGGTTCTGTTATATGAGCTGTTACTGAGTTCTCTAGACCATGAGTCTTGTCTTTTTTCTATCATTGTGCTCTTTGAATTGCAATGACCTCATCATCCTTCTTAGAATTGAAAGCTAGGGACCTCCAGGATTTGCTTATCTTTCTGAAGCCAGAGTCTCCTATTTGTCGTCTGACCCTATTAGAAAGTAAACTCTTTGAGGACAGGAAGTGTTTCATTTTTGAATTTGCATCCCTAGGATGCAGTTGTTTTGGGCATATAGTAAGTACTTAATAAATGTTTTGTATTTTTTTGATTAATTTATCATGAAATAAGTAAATCAACTCTACTTACCTTAAGAGATATGAGATGATTAGATAACTGATGGAGTCATTTACAAATTAGTTCTCTAGTTCCAAATAGATCATTGACTATTACTAAGATCATGTGTCACAATCCACATACGATTACAAAGAAGGATAATGCAGATAAGATGCTTTTGAAATTACAAAAAGGTCCACTTTCATCTATTTAAACAGTGTATTATGTAAATTATCATCTAATGATCTCTAGTCATCACCATTCTATCTTACAGCATAGTGAACATAATGACAGACTATCATATTTGTGTGTGAACATGTCACTTAATAACTATGGGCCTCAGTTTCACTATCTAAAAATGAGAGATGAATTTAATTATCTCTATATCTAAAGAGGTAAATTGCTTAGAATTTTATGATGTCTATATCCTTTCCAATTTTAATGAGCTATTTATGACTCTAAAAGAAACACTGAAAGGAATATAGGTTTGTATAAAACTTGTTATGAGACTTAACTAAGTTAGATCATCCTAAAAGCCTTTCAAAAGGAAACCAGAGGAAGGACAACAAATAGATTCAAAATAAAAAGATGTTCTAGTATTTTATAGTGATCTAGTCTCATCCTTTATGGAACCATGACATTTGAATCTACTGTGAGGAATCAGAAATGCCACTTAAGATGAATTCTAAAATATTAATTGAACTTGACCAAGTAAACACTAGTAAAACCTCTCCTTGAGACAATAAAATTTTTAGAGACCATTAAGTATTGGTTCTCTAGATATCTCAGAAGTCAGGTACCAAAGAATAAAAAGAAACTCCACACATGGTATTTTTATTCAAGAAAAAAATAATGAACAACATCCACAGACATCTAAGTTTTGTGGGAGAAAGAGTTCTCTGTGAATAGTTCTAAGATACCCGGTGATCAAATTTGAGCCCCTGAGAATAAGCTACCCAAGGAGATGTATGAACTAGTAGAAATTATGAAGTTTTAGGACTATATGATTAAACCCTCAAAGAATTTTTGCAGCCAGTTTTTTAATAGCATTCTAGAAACCTTTAAGCTCAAGTTCAGTGTAGTCAACATGAATGTGTCCATAATGCCCAAGGATAACACCACTGGCTTAATTCCATACATGATGATGATTGTCCAAGAGTGCCAACTTCCAGGTCCCAGACAGTTCAGTGCAGTGGAAAGAACACTGTGTTTGGAGAAAAAGGACCTAGATTTAAATCCTGGGTAGGCTAGTTAATAAGTGTGTAACTTTACTCAAGCTACATGCTTCCTCTGGGCTTTAGTTTTTTTATCTGTAGTATGAAGGTCTTGGAAATAGATGTCCTTTATTTTCCCTTCTAGGATGATATGACCTGCCAAAGACCAGTTGAAAGAACCTTCTCTCCTATGTTTAGCCTTGACTCAGAAGAGACAGAGATCTCCTGCTACTGTTCCCAGGCCTTGAAAGAGAATTCTAACTAGTAAATTTGTGTACCTGGGACAAGTTGAGGATGGAAGAGAGAATAACCTAGAGTGTGGCATAGGCTTGGAAGGGCTAACCCAGTAACTCATGAGCTTTCTATGCAGCTGAAGGATTTGCTGTTACTGAGAAGATTGTGGAGGTCTGAGGGCAGAATTTCTCCCCTAATATCATAGCCTAGGTGAGTCTCTCCCCCACTTCCAACTCTCTCTAAGCATTTGTGTCTCTTCTAAGACAATATGTAGGCAGAAGCCCCTTCCAATTTGTTTCAGGCAAGTTCTTTACTTATAAGTTTCTCCACCTTCCTGAACTTGCCATAATGCCACAAAGTCTCACCTTTTACTAAGGAAAGGGGGGGGGGCAAAGTGATCTCTAGGACACGATGAAATTTCCAGGCTGCTAAAATCAAGAGAGTACAGCCCAGGACAATATTGTCATTGCCCTCTAAATTTCCTCCCTGGGTAAAAGTGCCTCATGATCCTACCTTAGTTATAGTAGTACCTAGAAAGAGACCTGTATGTCCAAGTAGCCTCTATAGGGAACAATGATTACTGAGAGGTTGATGCCTGGGAGAGGTTCAGAGAGATGAAGTTTTAAAGAGGAATCATATGATATGAGTCAATAAAGATGGAACATAAATAAGAATAAGAGAAAGGTGATTCAGAACCTTGATCAAATATAATCAAGTGATCCAGAGCTCTAGTAGGAGATAGAGGAAAGGGATTTGATGCTTAGTATTTTCCTAGGAAGGGACAAAAAGGACTTGGAGTCTGGATAGGAAAAGATAAGGGATGAGATAAAGATTTTTGGTCTTGCTCAAACTTGGAATGATTATGAGCCATATCATTTAAGAGACAGTGAAGAATAAATCAAATCAGGGCAGAAGAGAACCACATTCATTGAATATCAACTTAAATTTACTTCTTCACTGCTAGTGTCTTATGGATGATGGTATATAAGGGATATATTGAAGCACCAGGAAGGGGGGGTTACTTGAAGCCCCCAGGAAGGGGAGGAAACTTTTCTTGTTGGCCCAGCAGCTTGAGTATGGTTCAACTCAGAATTCTTTTTTATTTGATCAAATAAATCTTGTCTTCTACTCAATGTGTTGTTAGCCTCAAGGCTGGCAGATGAGTTGAGATCCCCTTGTGGAGAAGAAAATGACCCTAATAGTTATATACAATTTCTCAGAGTAGGAGAATAATCCAGAGAGATTTTGTAAGAGGCACAGGACAATGATATTTTATAATCTATTAGTAAATTTGTCCCAATATACTGGCCCTACAAAAATTTTGTGGTATCTGTCCCTGAAAATCCCCCTGGCTTGAACCTCTGCCCAGGGAATCTCTAGGAATATTGCTATCTGTTTTGTCTCCCATAGAGTGCGGTCTGGAAATCTACTTAAGAAGAATGAAGTATGTAAAAAATGTGCATTATCCACAGTATGATATACAATATGGACAAACCATTGTTATTCCAGAGGATATATATCTCAGGGAAGCCTAGCAGTTGGCCAATGGACTGAGGCCTAGAATTGAATAGGAGAAAGTTAGAATGTCTTTGGGAAATTCACATGTTCAAAGATCTCAAGTCACTTCTTGACACAGAAGTCCATGTTTTAACCACTAATAATTGGCCACGAATCACAGAACGAATCACAGGTATCTAAAGGATCAAAATTGTGGTTGACCCAGAGGCCAATGGAAAGATGCATAATGAATGCAAAGAAATTGTATTATCTTATCAAAGAAGACAGTGCAAATGACACAAAGCAGAGCATAAGTAAAATACATTTTTAGAAAAGGATATGTAAAGAGGAAAAAGTATAGCAACTGATAGCTAACCCAAATGCTTCAATATTATCTTCTAAAAGGTAAAAGGGGGAAAAAAGCCTTGAGGAATGTTCCCAAGATGTTTGTTACATTTTTTAAAAATAGATGAATGGAAGGATATGGACAAAAAGCAACCCAGGAAGAGATGGTATGGATGTGGATTAAAAAGTCTCACATTTATAAGAAGTCTCACATTCTCTGCTTCTTTGGTCATACCTTCCTTTTATTTTTGAATCTGGGTTATTTAGGGTATTGAAGTATATTAATCTCTGGGGCATTTCACTAGAGACCTCTATCTCAGGAAGAGGCAGCCTGGTTTCATGGATAGATTGCTCCCTCTGACCCTCTCACTTATCTTCATTCATTCTCTGTCTACTGGTTGCTTCTCTACATTCATATTTCCTCCTTCCTCAAAAAACCCTTCACTTCATCTGCCCATCCTAACTAGCTATTGCCCTAAATATTTCCTACTATTTTTGGTTAAATTCCTCAAGAAGGTCCTCTTCAGTTGGTCCCTCTGCTTCCATTTCTCTGACTTTTTCCTCAATGATCTGCAGTCTAGCTTCTGACCTCATTATTCAACTGAAATTACTTTCTCCATTACTAATGACCTCTAATTACAAAACATGTCTTTTTTTTTTTCTCAGCCCTCATTCTTAAAGTTTCTTCAGCATATAATACTGTTGATACTCTTCTGGATATTCTACTTTTTACTTGTTTTCCTCCTACATATCTGAGCATTTCTCAGTTTCCTTTGCTGAATCTTCATCCAGGTCATGCCTGCTCACTGAGTGCTCTACAGAACTCCCTCCTGTGCTTTCTTCTCTTCTCCCTCTTAGGTATTTCACTTAATGGTCTCATTAGCTACCATGGATTCAATTATAATCTTTATGAAGATTATTCTCAAATCTATTTGTCTTGTCCTAACTTCTCTTCTTACCTCCAATATCAATTACATTATCAATATTGACCATATCAAACCAGATATCCCATAGACCTCAGAAACTCAACATATCCAAAACAAAAGTCATTATCTTTCCCACTCAAACTCTATACTATTTCTGTATTTTTTAACTTAAAAAATATTAATAAAATTTATCCAAGTGTCCCAGGCCCTCCTTCTCCTCTCCACAAAGGCATCATTCAACAGACAGACATGTTCATACAAATTATCTCTTTCATGTTTCCATCTTTCAGTTCACTCTTTGGAGGTAACTTTCACAATTTATTCTTCAAGTATGAAGTCTGTAGCTTTGTATAATGTTTCCTTGGTTCTATCATTTCATTGTTCATTATCCTGTGTAGGTCTTTTAAAATTTCATTTAAATTAGCTTGCTCGTTATTTCTTATGTGGCAATAGTATTCCATCACAATCATATGTCACAATTTGTTTAGCTATTCTCCAGTTGATGGGCCCTCAAATTCCAGTTCTTTTCCACAAAAAGAAGACTGGTGTAAATGTTTGGAAATATATGGATTTTTTTCCCTGATCTCTTTGGGAAACAAAACTAGTAATGGTATTGTTGGGTTTATGGTTATATACAATTTTATAACCCTTTGGGAAATACTACTCTATTTCTAATGTCTTTATTACTTCCAAGGATACCACATCTTCCCAATCACCTAACCTTACAACCTAGGTATACTTCTCAACTTTTCATTCTTTCTTCCCCTTCATTTCCAATCTGTTATCAAGTCATGTCTGTTTTCCTCTAACATTTCCTCCATTTATTGCTTCTCCTCTGACATTGTTTTATTTTTGTTTAATTGATTAGCTGCATCTGACTCTTAGTGAGATCTTTGGGGTATGCTTGACAAAAATACTGGAGTGGTTTGCCATTTCCTTCTCCAGCTCACTGATGAGTAAACTGAGGCAAACAGGGTTTGGTAACTTGCCCAAGGTCACCCACATAGTAAGTGTCTGAATCTGGATTTGAACTCAGGTCCTAGACTACAGGGCCATTACGCTATCCATACTTAGCTGCCCCAGCTACACTACCAACACCTTGATGCATACCTTCCTTAACTCACTTGGAGACTATAGGAATATTCTTTTGGTTTGTTTCTTTACTTCAAGTGTCTCTTCATTTAAGCCCATCTTCCACTCATCTATCCAAGTAATCTTCCTAAAGCTCAAGCCTGATAATGTCCCACATACCCAGTACACAGTAAATTTCTCTGACTCTTTCTTATCTCTAGGGTTAAATATAAAATCATCTTTGGGCCTTTTAAAGTCCTTCACAAACTAACTTTTCCCACATTTTCAGGCTCCTTAAACCTTATTCTACAACAACTTACTGACACGGTTTTCTCTGCTGTTCATTATATGTATGATATTGTTAAACTTAATTGTGTTTGGACTCTGCATATTTATATAGGTGGTCACAAGGGATTTAATTTCTAAATCCCAAAATGAATTATTAAAGTAAATGGAATTTATGGTAGTTTATTTACAATAGAGGAAAGATATTAAGGAATGGGGTGGGGGGGGACTCCAGCTTCCTCTGAGCCAGGTAGAAATACTAAGGCTCTAATCAGGGAAAAGAGTCTCAAGAGGATGGGTCTTTCTCCGAGGTTTACACATCTAAGAAGGCAGGGTCACCAAGTCAGTCTTTCACTCACCAATGGTGACTGTCTAAAATGGAAAGAAGTCTGGGTGTCTGTCTCCCAGTCGCTCCTCAAGTGTCTGTCTTCCAGGCTCTCCTCTGAGTTAGAGAACTTTTTGATCTCTTTGAATTGAATTGAATTGAATATCGAATATATCTGAATGGAAAAATCTTCTTATGACTTCTGATCCTCTTTTTTTTTAAAGATCTTTTTCTCTTGTGTCACCTCCCCTAAATTTCACATCTACCAATCACAGCAGATGCTTTTCTCCAGGACTGCCCACTCTTTAGTTCACACCTTCTTTGGTTAGATTATATCTTTTGGGTTACTTAACACCTTTTTGTTTTGGTTAGTTCACCTTTTGTAGTTACTTAACACCTTTTTGTAGTTAAAATGGATAGATCTCCTTAAAATACTGAGTTACCACCTTTTTGTAGATTAAAATCTAAAAGTAGATTGTGGATTACAATTCAAACTTCCCAATAAAGGAAGAGCTAAGTACCTTCATTATTAAAATTAGGGGATTATAATTTAATCTTTACAATAAAAAAAGAGCTAAGTATCTTCACTGTTACAACCAGGGGAGAGCTAAATCCAATCTTAACAATATTCCTTCTTCTGACATGGATTTTCACCGACTCTCCTCCATGCCTGTAATTCTCTCATTCCTTATCTCTGCCTCCTTGTTCCTCTGGCATCCTTCAAGTGTCAGCCAAAATCCCACCTTCTATAAGAAACCTTTTACAGTCCTCAATCCTAGAGTCATACCTCTGAGATTATTTCTACTTTTGCCTATACAGACCTGCTAAAACAGAGTCATTTGAATACTGTCTCTGTCATTAGAGTATGAAGTTTTTGAGAGTTGGAGCTATTTCTGCCTTCCTTTGTAGCCAACAGCACTTATCATGGTGCCTTGTGCATGGTAGATATTTAATACATTTTTGTTGACTTCATTTGATCTCAGTCAGGAAAAATAGGACTTAAATTCTGCCTCAGCCACTTAAAGGCTGAGTCATCCTGGGCAAATCAATGAACTTATCTGGACCTCAGTTTTCTCTTTTGTAAGATGAGGGGGGTAGACTAAATGTCCAACCATCTATGTTCCCTTCTAGTTTTTTTATGTATGACTTTGTGATCCTGTAATACTTTAGATCTAATCTATTACTGAAGAGTTCTGAATAAATATAACTATACTATCACTGGGACAGCTAAGTCGTACAGTGGATGAAGTGCCAGACTTAGAGTCAGAAAGACTCATGTTTATGATTTCAAATCTGGCCTCAGACACTAGCTGTATGACTCTGGGCAAGTCATTTTGCCCTATTTACCTCAGCTTCCTCATCTGGTAAATTAACTGGAAAGGAAATAGCAAACCACTCTTTGCCAAGAAAACCTAAAAGAGGATCATGAAGAGTCAGTCATGACTGAAACTATTGAACAAGAACAAAAATACTACCCCTTACCCAACATTTCTCTATCTTCTCCTTAAATATATCATGATTTATTTTGTCAAATATTCTATTGCTATTCAGGTATACTAGAGTCAGCTGGATGGGGAAGTGGATAGAGTCTAGACCAGAGTTCAAATCCAGATTCAGACACTTATTAGCTGGACAAATCACCCAATTTCTGCTTGCCCCAGATACTGCATCTGTGAAATGGGGATAATAATAGCACCTACTTCCCTAGGCTTATTGTCAAATGGGAAAATATTTTTAAAGCAGTTGGAACCATACTTAGTCCATAGTAAGCACTTGATAAATATTTTTCCCTTCCTTCTCCATCTCTGTGGAATTCTTCTCTGTCTACTAAGTCCAAAGGGGGGGAGAGGTAAAAAGAGAGTGGGGGAGAGAGAGGCAGACAGAGACAGAGACAGAGAGACAGAAAGACAGAGGTGGAGAGACAGAAGAGAGAAACAGAGAAAGCTTAGTATAGCACAACATTCTTTATGATCCCATTTTAAGTCATTAATTATTGCTATCTTTTCTAATTATTTTCAAATCAGAACTAAAATTCAAGAAGTTTGCAAAAATAATGTCAGCATTAATCATCTAAGATGTGAAGAATACAATTTTTTTGGAAATTTGGACATTTCTTGACTGCAGTGTAGCTTCACTTGTTCTCCATGTTTTTTTCAGAGATCTTTAGTATCTGCTCAGCATTCAGTTATTTTAGTACTCTAGGATGTTGTTAATCCAGGCTTTATGGCTTGAATTCATTGTGGGTAGTTGTGTTCTCTCTTACCATCCTTATTTTTCAAGAGTGTCATTTCTTCATTATGTAGTTTTGTGCTAGCCTTTCAAGACCAAACATCATTCTTCTTACAGAAAACAAATAAAATTAAAACCAAATAGTTCTGTCTTCTCCTTGTCATGTATTCTGGATACTTTTTATAACTTTGGCTTTTGTGACATTGCTTTCTCTTGATTCTCTTTCTAGCTGTCTTTTAGCTAGTTTCCTCTCAGTCTCTTTTGCAGGAACATCATTCATATTCTACCTCCTTGATTTTGCTGCTTCCCATGATTCTGTACTTTTTCTCTTCTTTCAAAACATTCTTTCCTTGTACCTTGGTGATTTTATCAACTCTGGTTGTTCATTGTAAAATGGCACTTGTAACCAAATGATAAATTTAACTCCTTTCCCTCTGCCTTTTTTTTACCATTTGTTGTGGTAAAGTGGCAGGACTTTTCTACTACATTCCACATTTTCTGAATAGTCTCACCTTCTTTGAATTCTGAGATATTGCTTTTTATTTGTTTTCTTCCTACATGTCTAATTGCTTTGGCATGGGGTGGGGAGGGAAGGGTCTCCTTCACTACTTCTCTTTCTTCTAAGTGAGGGTGTCATAAGTTTGTGCTCTAATTTCTGTTCTGTTCTGTTCTCTTCCTTGTTCTCCTTCTCCTCTACTTCCCTAAGCTCTCCTTTTGTCTCTGTTCATACATCTCTACCTCTCTTTTTAATATCTCTTGGATATAACACCAACATCTCAAATCAACATGGCCAAAAGAAAAATGATAATTTTTCCCTTCTACATATAACCCTCTTTCAAATTTCTTTGTTTCTGTTGAGGCTATCACCAGCTTCTTAGTCACTCAAGTTTATAATCTCAGTTAGCTTTCCCTCTTATGAACTCCTAATATCCAATCAGTAGTTAATGTATTTCCTTAATATCTCTCACTTCTTTCCCCATTTCTTTGTTTACATGACTACCACCATCATTCCCAAGCTGATCCCCTCTTGCCTAGATTACTGTTAATAGCCTATAGGGTGATTTCCCTGCTCCTAGACTCTCTTCTTTCTTATACTTCACATATCTGTCAAAATGATCTTCCTGTGATAATAAAGCAAAATGGGAATATGGCATAGATCTGTTGGGTAACTTTCCATACCCTAGAATTTAAGACCCTTTGCAATCTGACTCCAAACTGCATTTTCAGCATAAATATACATATTACTACCTATCAGGGACTTTGAGTTCCAATAATCCTTTATTCCAATAATCCATATTCGTGTGCAAATGCATATCCTTCCCATCAGCATTTTTAAAAATTCTTCTTTTACTTTATAACTCATTTTTCTCTGTTTCCTTCATAATCTCCTCTGATGAAAGTTTTCCTTACCTCCTTAATTTTACTAGATTCCTTTATTTATATACTCTTTTTTGCACCAAATGTATTCTATCTGATCATTATGTTTATTATCTCTTCTCAAGTATAAGCACCTTGAGGACAGGAACAATATAATTTTCATCTTTACCTTTCAAGTAGGAGGTTTATAGTTTGTCAAATCAAGTTGAGTTACATTTGATCAATCAGAGAATCAGGGTTCAAATCTTTGCTTTACTGGTAATTCTATAACCTTTGGTATGTTACTTTCCTTCACTGTAATACTCTTCCTCTGTACAATGAGAGGTTTGGATTAGATTATTTCAAAGGTCTTTCCCATGTCTAAATCTTTTGATCTTATCTTTTTACTCCCTGCAAGACCTTTGTTAGACAGCCAGGTGGCACAATGGACAGATCACTACTGGCCCTGAAGTCAGAAAGACCTGAGTTCAAATCCAGTCTCAGATACTTGCTAGCTGTGTGACCCTGGGCAAGTCATTTAATCCTATTTGCCTCAGTTTCCTCCTCTGTGAATGAGCTTAAGGAGGAGTAAATGGCAAAACATTACAGTATCTTTGCCAAGAATAACCCAAAAGGGGTTAACAAAGGATTGGACACAACTGATCAACAACAACAACAACAACAAAGGCTTTAGTTAGGAGTGTTAAAGTGTGGTTTTAGAAAGAAAATCTTCTGATATTTAGGTTCATTACTGTTTCAAAACTAACACAAGATAAAAGGAAATCCATACATGTACTCTCTCACAATTCAAAATCAAAATCCAGTCTTGAAACACATGTTCACAAACCCAAAGGCTTTACTTTGCTGGAAGCCTATTGATTCTTCTACTTCCCCACATCATTTGTTGGAATACAGGACCCAAAAGGAAAATCAAAAACAACAACAAACTAGTGTAATATTTAAAATAGTTGCCTGCCATAAACTGTGGCAGTTAAAAGAGTTGGGGTTCCAAACTGTAGTGAGTAAAATAGTGGAAGATATAAATTATAGTAGATATAAGAGTGGGTGAGTAAATTTGACTGCAGAAAATATGTTTCACTACAGTGTCTTGGTTTTTTATCATATATAAGGTGATCGCCAGGGAATATATTCCCAATCATGAATATGCCCAAGTCTACTGGGTTTTTATAGATAATTTAATTAATAATGCAATGAGGAATTAAAGAAAAGGAGAAGGAGAGAGAAAAGGAATTAATGAGAAAAGAATAGGTTGGCCCAGGGCAGGCCTGGCCAACCCAGGCCTAAGCCTTAAGAGAGAAACCAGTCAGTTATCACTCACCACAAGATTTGTCTTAAGCAAGGATGTCTGGGGAACAGAGTCTCCCCAGAGGGAGTTCCAGCCAGAGTCAGCCTCCCAAGGGACTTCTTCTCAAGAGATCTTCAAAGGGCCTCCTCCAAAAGGATCTATCTCCAAGGCTGGATCTATCTCCAAGGATCTAAGGATCTCCAAGCCTCCAAGTATCTCTTGCTTAAGAGATTCCTTTTCTTATATAGGGTTTTTTTTCCTATGTCACCTCCCCTAAGTTCTTCCATCTACCAATCACTGTAGATGTTTTCTAAAAGACAGCCCATCTGAATTCCAGCTAAGTCGAACTAATCCCCTCAATAAGTCTGAACCAGAGAAAACACAGCTGAGTCGACTAATCTCATCAAGAGAAAACCTGCCCAACCTTTATAGGTACCTAGCATCCCATTGTATCAATTCTAAAAACAGGCATGGCTCAAAGAACTCCTTGCCTCATCATAAGCATGGGTCCAAGTACTTTCATTGTTTAGCAAGGAGTTTTCTCCCCTAAAGCAGTTTTAAGTACGGGTGGAGTAGAGGTCCTCCCATTTCTGATCCTGGCGAGTTCTCACATCAAAATGGGGAATGTTTCCAGTAGGGAATTTGTTCCAATGGAGGATTCCTCAATGTGGAAATTTTTAACATTCACAAGTCTGAGAAATTTCAAGATTTACACTAGGGACCATATAGAAAACAAAAGATAAAACCACATTTAGTAATCATGCATTGCACTGACCTCTAGATCTTATTAGAGTGCACAAAAGATCTTTTGGTTTGGACCAGTAGTTGTTTATAGACACATCCCAGGAGATATGTGTATTCATCCCTTTGACAATGGGCTATAAATCCAATCCAATAGTAGAATTGGGTGGACAGAATAGACCAAAGTTGTATAGCTAATTGAAGATTAGGCAGTATTTAATTAGTCTATAGACATAACCTAAATCCAGGCATTAAGAAAGACAATTTTGAATTTCCAGGTATAAACATTCCTTATCAACTGCTTCTACATAAGGAAAAGGCAACTATCTTAAATACTACTGAATTTAGCAAACATCTTTCAGAACTTTTCTATTCACTGACTAAATATTACCCATTTAATTTTCCATTCATGGAGTCCAGGAAGTAATAGTTAAGTCACTAGGTTGGGACATTGCTTTTGTGTTCATACTTTTGTCATAAGAAAGAATTATAAACCATGACCAAATGGATAAAAAAGGTATATATCTTTTGATCCTGTAATACCACTACTATGTCTCTATATCAAAGAGATCATAAAATAGGGGAAAGGACTTACTTTTACAAAAATATTTATAGCACCTTTTTTTTGTGGTGGCAAAGAATTGGAAATTGAAGGAATGTCCATCTATTGGGGAATGGCTGAACAAATTGTGGTATATGTTAGTGATGGAATTTTATTGTGCTATAAGAAATTGTAAGCAGGATGATTTCAGAAAAAGTTAGGAAGATCTGCAAGAATTGAAACAGAGAAAAATAAGCTAACTAGGAGAACGTTGTACACAGTAACAGTAATATTATACAGTGTTCAACTTTGAAAGATTTAGCTACTCGCAACAATACAATAATCTGCGACAATTCTGTAGGATTTATTACAGTGACTATTATCCACCTCCAAATAAAGAACTATTGGAGTCAGAATACAGATCAAAGCATATTATCTTTCACATTAGTTAATTTATAATTTTATTTTTGGGGTTTTTTTATATGAATATTTTCTTAGAACAATAATCAATATAGAAGTATGTTTTACAGGATAATACATGTATAATTGAAATCAAGTTGCTTACCATCTCCAAGGAGGTAGGAGGGAAACAATTTGTATCTTATAATTTTCTATAATGCATGTTGAAAATTGTTATAATACATAATTGGGAAAATAAATAATTGCAGATTAGGTAATATTTAATTAATCTAAAGACATAACCTAAATCCAGGCATTAAGGAAGAAAGAAAGAAAGAAAGAAAGAAAGAAAGAAAGAAAGAAAGAAAGAAAGAAAGAAAGAAAGAAAGAAAGAAAGAAAGAAAGAAAGAAAGAAAGAAAGAAAGAAAGAAAGAAAGAAAGAAAGAAAGAAAGAAAGAAAGAAAGAAAGAAAGAAAGAAAGAAAGAAAGAAAGAAAGAAAGAAAGAAAGAAAGAAAGAAAGAAAGAAAGAAAGAAAGAAAGAAAGAAAGGAAGGAAGGAAGGAAGGAAGGAAAGAAGGAAAGAAAGAAAGAAAGAAAGAAAGAAAGAAAGAAAGAAAGAAAGAAAGAAGAGAGGAAAGAAAGAGAAGGAAAGAAAGAAAGGAAAAGAAGGAAAGAAAGAAAGAAAAAGAAGGAAAGAAAAGAAAAAAAAAAGCTCCCTAACTGCTCTCCAACTACTTTCTGATGAGACTCTTTATTTGCTAGTCTTTATAGCCATCCAGTTATTCTTTCTGGATTGTTGCTCACAACAGTGGTGATAAGAAGTCAAGAGCATATTGTACTTGCCATTCTTCTCTTCTCCTCACTTCCACTCAGTTATCATTTTCACCATTTCTGTCCTTATTTCCTTCCTTGGTGCCCAAGTCTTATCATTCCTTCTTCCTTTCCTACTCCCTATATCTAATAGGAGGAGGATGAAAAATAGGTATAAGGAAGAAGGAAAGAAGAGAAGGAAGAAGACAGAGAAGTAGGGAAGTGAGGAGAAGAGGGAGAGAAGAAAGAATGAAGGGTGAAGGAAATAAGGAGAGAGAAGGGAGGAAGAAAAGGAGAGAATGGGGAAAGAAGGAAAGGAGGCAGGGAGGAAAGGAGGGAGGAAGAAAAGGAGGGAGAAGAAGGGAGGAAGGAAGGTAACAAACAGTCACAAATTTTCAGGTGTCGTATGAAGTGTTTTACAAATACTCTCATTTTACCTCATTTTGATAGTGGAATGAGCATGTTACAACCTCCAATTACAAATATCTCATTGACTATTCTTGCTTACCTCACCAGTATTATTACTTAACCTCCTGTGTGCATGTGTGTGTGTGTGTTGATTTTCAACAATGTTTATGTGTAAACTAACCTTTAAAGGGTAATGTCCAAATCCAGTCTTGAAACATGCTCACAAACTCAAAGGCTTTGATTTACTTGAACTTTATTGATTCTCCTACTTCCACTATCATTTGCTGGAGCAAAGTCTTTGTCATCTGAGCTATTAGAAAGCATAGATAGCATCTCTGCACTGAAAAAGAGCACTGTTAGAAAATGCCTCTGTAACTCTAGTGCACTTTCCACTAGCCAGGAATCTTACTTTGTTGTAATTCTTCCTAACTGTCCCACAGGTAGTAAGTGCCTGAAGTGCATTGTCCTTGTAGAATACTTTCTGCTAAACCTCTTCTGTTCTTTGTGACTATTTTGTATGGGAGTAGCTCCGAATTTGCTAGAGAACAGCTTTAAAAAACAAACAAATAAACAAACTCCTTACCTTCCATTTTAGAAGCAATCCTATTTATTGATTCTAAGGCATAAGAGTGGTAAGGGCTGGATAATGAGCTTTAAGTGACTTACCCAAGGTCACACAGCTAGGAAAGTCTGAGGCCAGATTTAACCCAGAACCTCTTTTTTCTAGGTCTGTCTTTATCCTCTGAGCCACCTGGTTTCCAAAGATCTGCTAACTTGTGAGGTCTCTGCACACAAAGGATTCTTGGCTGAACCCTTTCACCTTGCTGGCACTCACAACAAACTTGCTCATTCTTTGGTCTACAGAAATATTCTAGTTTTTTTTTTTCCCCTGAATTGGGGCCATAGCTAGGTGGTAGGCTGCCTTACCTTGATTTCTTGATTCAGTCATTTCTTATCTTAATACTATTTGGTTCCCTTTTACCTTCCAAAGCACTTCCTTTGAAGGCTCACACAGAATCCTCCTGTACTCCTGTAGGGCCAGAGAGGAGAAAACATGTTTTTCTTTCTTTTTTTTTTTTAATTTTATTTTTATAGTCATGAAAATCACATTTCTATATTAGTCATTGTTGTAAGAGCACACAAATACAAACCAAAATCCCAAAATAAAACCATAAATACACTGATGTGAAAGATCCTATGCTTTGATCCACATCCATCAACTCTAACAGTACTTTCTGTGGCTGTGGGAAGCATTCCCAGTCATAAGTCTTTCAGGATTTGACCCAGATCATTGCATTGCTGAGAGTAGTCAACTGTTTACAGTTGACCATCTTACAATATTGCTGTTACTGTGTACAATGAGAACACACTTTTTCTAAGTGTTTTCTGCTTTCCTTAGGGTATCCTGGATACCAATGGAGAAGAAACACTGGGCCACCAATGGAACTTGATTCTCAAATTCTTCAACACATTGAAATTCAATATAGAAAAACAATTATTTCTAATTTATGTATAGAGCTTAGCTGTGTGCTTCTTCAAAGGAATTTGGCTACTAAAATTCCCCTATCTCCCATTGCTCAGTGCAGTTGACCCTTGATCAAAAAAAAGAGGGTTTTTTCTCTTCTTAATAAGATAACATGGTTCTAGAAATAAGACTACTTTGGAGCAGCTAGGTGGCTCAGTGAATAGACAGCCAAGCCTAGAGATGGGAGATCCTGGGTTCAAATATGACCTCAGACACTTTCTAGTTGTGTGACCCTGGGCAAGTCACTTAACCCCAATTGTCCAGTCCTTACTACTCTTCTGTCTTGGAACCCATACACAATATTCATTTTAATTTGGACGGTAAGGGTTTAAAAATAAAATAAAGAAAAAGAAGAAATAATTTGCCCAACTGCAAAAAAACAAAACAAAACATTTTTCCTCTTCTCAGAAAGCCAGACAGATTTTCTCCTTAATTTACAGGAACTAGCAACCCAGGTTTAATGAACTTTTTTTTTTAATTGTTGAAACAACTCTTTGGAAAGAAAAAAATGTTAGCCCTTGGCCTTCTCCTGGTCCCCTGTACTTATCTGATTCTCTCTTCCTCATCTATAAAATTAGGAGGGTGGAATCAATGATTTCTGAAGTCATGCCTAAAATTAATATTCTGCATTTCTAGAGTGGCAGTGTGGTGTGTTCTGTCTCGACTTAAACATTTAATCTAGAGCCAGAAAACCTGAGTTCTTGTCTTGCCTCTCTTACTGGCTATATGATAAGGACTAAGTTCCATTTTCCTCTTGTATTAAGTGGGAATCATATTTATATAGGTGTGTTATGAGGAAAGTATTTCATAACCCCTAAGGAGCTACATAAATAGGAATTGCTATTTGTCTACCGTATTTATCTGGCTTCTGTTTTGCCCATATAGTCTGTTCAGTTATGAGAAACTGAGTCACTATTATGATTAGGTAAGACTATATACTAAGCTCAATGTAAAATCTCTAGAGAAACAGAGCACCTTTTTAAATGAGGTTTTCTTTAGGGAAGGGCTTTATTGTGGATTCTGGGTAGTTTACATAACTTTCAGGACTGGTAATGAAAACTTTTTTTGTTTTTTGTAAACTCTTACCTTCATCTTAGAATTGATACTAAGTATGAGTTGAAGGCAAAAAAGTGGTTAAGGACTGAATAATTGGGATTAAGTGATTTACCCAGGGTCACAGAATTAGGAAATGTCTGAGGCCAAATTGAATTCAGGATTTCCCATCTCCAGGGCTGGCTCTCTATCCACTTAGTCATTTAGTTGTGCCCAAACATTTTAAAATAAACAAAAGACTTCACCTCAAAGAATGACTCTAATGAGCATCAAGAAGATCTACCTGAAGTTGAACATTGCTTTAAGTTTCCTCAGATGTAAAGTGAGTAATTAAGAGATATACTAAATAGAGTTCAGAGTCAGAAGTCAGGAATTGAGCCTCAGATATTTTACTAGCCATGTCATCTTGGGCAAGTCAATTAACCTCTGTCTTCCTTTATTTCCTCAAAGGAAGAATGGGGATCATAGAATCTACTTCATAGTTATGAAAAGTAAGTGAAATCTTATTTATGAAATTTTAAACACAATATATGATCCCTAGAAGAGCTTCCTTCCTTCATCTTCCTCTCCTTTTTCTCCATCCCCATTTCCCTTCCCTTCCCTTTTCCTCCCCTCCCTCCCTCCCTCCCTCCCTCTTTCCCTTCCTTCCTTCCTTCCTTCCTTCCTTCCTTCCTTCCTTCCTTCCTTCCTTCCTTCCTTCCTTCCTTCCTTCCTTCCTTCCTTCCTTTCCTTGATAACATTTTGTAGAATCAATTCAACTCAAAGTTGATTACAGAAGAGATGACCACAGTTCTGAGTTTATTTATTTTTAAAAAAGACTTTTTGGAAGTTTAAATTGGAATTCCATTTGAATAGAACTTTTTTGATGGTTCAGAAATAATAATGATGATGATGATAATTGAGATAATAGAACTTCATGTTTACATAGCACCCATCTCTGCCCAGATTAAAAGTCCCCCCTTGACTTTCATTAAAATCTTTACTGAATCCCTTGAAGGCAGTAAGGAATACTGGAACAAATAAGATACCTTTTTCTTTTCTTTAATGACTAGGAAAGCTAAGCTCAGCTATTTTACCTCCTTAGGAAATGCTGAGTTTACTGTCTTTACTTAAGGTCAGGTTTGGGGACAAAATAAAACTGGAAGAAACATGTCCAGGAGAATTCCTTTTTCTTACCCTATATTCATCCTCAAGTGTCTCTCTTGAAGTAATATCTTTTGGGCAGGGATTGACCTTTCTTGTAGGTAAATCTCACCCCAAAATAGCTGATGGCCAAGCTACAGAAGGACACCTGTTCCTCAAGCCCACAGTTCAGATATCTGTCTCTATTAAAGTGCTGATGAGAGGCAGCATAGTAGAGTGAGTGCAAAGAGAAACTAGACAGAGCTAGGAGGATCTAGTGTCACCTCTAAAGCATACCAGCTTTGTCACCATGAACAAGTCTCTCTCATTGCCCAAGGCAACTTTCTAGACCTGTATGTTACAGAGCAGCTGCAGATTGGCATTAGTAGGGAGAGTTTCTACACTGACAATTCCCTATAATGATGAAATCACAGGTCCGATTAAAAAAAAAATTCAGATAACTCTCAGAAAAAGGAAATACATTAGACCTATTTGTTATTTACATATTAGTTAAATGAGTCTTTTTATTGCCCTGAGAAAAGATTTTGATGGGGGAGAAAGGAGGGAAAAGAACATTCTAGAGGTTTGAAATGGGCCTATGGATTGACTGCAGAGGAGAAAGATAGAGAGGATATTAGGTTCAAAAGGTGGAGGAATATCTTGAGATAAAATTCCACAATCCTTTTAAGCTAAGGAAAATTATACATACCTTCTAATGCTGCCTAGAGTTGATTAAGCCTTGGGCCAAACAGAAAAGGTCCCCAGTGAGCTTCTAAACAGTGAAATGAAATGTTTCTTTGTCTTGTGCTCTCTTCTCAAGTATGAGTCAGACTGAAATGTGGGATTAGTCAGATTGGGAGACTGAAAACATTTATTCTTTTTTCAAAGATCTTAAATCTGGGTTGTCATTTCCCTCACAGGTCCTAGAAAAGGCTTGCTTTTTAAAATAAATCAAAGGAAAGTAAATGAAAATAAATTTAAATCAAATCATTAAGAATACAAATGTAATACAAGAGATTTGTCATTTTCCCACCAATAAATTAAGTTGGAAAATTCTCTGACTTGTGTTCTAATAATTCCTACATATCAAACATATGTATGCCAGGAATTATTTGATTAGTACATTTCCAGAATGGAGTCAAATTTGAAAAAGAAAAAAAAAGAGAAAACTCATGTAGATATAGTTTGCATTTTAGTAGAATATAGAGCATAACTACTGAAACATTAAAGCAAGAAACTATCAGCTTTACTGTTTAATTCTTCTCTTGGACCTGATATATGCATTACATGTAAATCTCAAGCTTTGCCCCTCCCATCACTAATTCCTGGGATTCACAAGTAATTGAAAAATTATTAAGTCCTCCAAAATGATTTAGTATTAAATTTTATGCACAGGTTTTTCATCATCCCAAGACATGTTATGATAAATTCTGCCCTCAGTTGGTACATTCTATAATCTTTTACATGTGACTTACATCTTTTTGCTTGCACCTAACATGCGACTACCCTAGAATTATAAAATTTTAGAGCTAAAAAAGACATTACATATCACCTTATCAAACTGCTTTTTTTGGGGGGGGGAGGAAATTGGGGTGAAGGAGTAAATGAGTTACCCAAATCCATGCTATTGGGACCAAACTGGATAATGGCAAATTCAAGATGAGAAAATAAGAATCCTGTTTCTCCTTCTAGAATGCTGTCCATTTTACTATATTGCCATTCACAGGCAAATGAAGAAAAAATTTTGGGTGTCTATGTGCCTATGGATATTTTAGTTTTATAGCCTAGAGTTCCTTATTGGAAAATGTGCCCAAATCCTGCTTCCCAGCATCAAAGCACTCCATTATCAACCTACCTCAGAAAGAAATCTAAAGTATGCAAAGCTGCAACTGTAGCTTTTCACAATGTACTTTCTATTTTGTTAAAAGAATAGTGAACACATTACATTGTGCTCCCAGTGACATACCTGCCTTTCCCACTCTCATATCCTAAGGTTTGGCATTCCTTTGTCTATTCCACACCATAAAGAAGCAACTTAAGTGGAAATGCATAGAAGTCACTGATTCCAGTTCAACCAAAGAAACTTTTTAATGCCAAGTTAATTTGCCTTTCCATATTTAATCATGCTTGATGGGTTTTACTGCAACTTCTGTAATCTAACTTTTATTAAGACTGTTATCAACCAAGAATCAGATTTTATTGGCACAGGTGTACAACAAATAAAAAATAAGACATTTATGCAATTGTACTGCAGTATCATTGATAGTGAGCTTAATTCTTGTTTTTGTGGTCATGATTAGATGCTATAAAAAAGAAATAAAGTATGTCCTAAAGATTCTAGTGCAGTTTTAAGCTTTTCGCATTAGGACATTCTGTATTTGTGGTTCAAGTATTGTTTCTCAAAACGACATAATCAGAGTAACTTTAACTGCAGTTTTCTTTTTCCTCAGGACAGTTATGCTTTGGGTCTTCTTCATGTAGAAGTCTATAGATTGAGGCTATGCCAACTATTTGTGTAACTCCAAATAGGTGTCCTCATATTGTCTTATGAAACACAGTAGCACAGACAACTTTCCCATTATCTAAGGAAATATCTCCCTTTTTGAAGTCTAATGATGTTCACAAAAAAAGAAAAGAAGAAGAAGCAGCAGCAGCTAGGTGGTTCAGTGGATAGAACACTGGACCTGGAATCCAGAAGACCTGACTTCTAATCCAGCCTTAAGTCCTTCCAACTATGGGACCGGGGCAAATGACTTAACCTCTGTTTGCCTTAATCCACTGGCGAGGGAAATGACAAACTACTCCAGTATCTTTGCCAAGAAAACTCCATGGATGGTATTGACATGCTATTGTCCATGGGGTCATGAGGAGTCAGACAGAACTGAGCAACTGAACCATGACAGTGTTTACCAGTTTTCCTCTATTCTTATTCACCTCATAATTTCCTGCTAGGCTAATCTCTTGGATTTCACGATTTCCAGAAACTCATCATTTTATAAGTTGATGTCAACCCTAAAACTTATACCTCTTCATAGCATTTTTAACTCAACTATAGAACTTCATCATGCCTATCCAGGGTACTCCCACCCCACCCCCTTTAAACCTATTTTTCCCTGTTGTCTTCCGAGCTCCAGAGGGTAAGAACTGACATGCCTTTCTTTGTATATCTATCAATTAGCACCATGCTTGGTACATAGTAGATGCTAAATAAATGTTTATTCACTATTGACTATTCTCAGAAGTTCCAAGACAATGATTAATGGGGGAAAGGAGATGTTATGTGTTGACTTTCCTCCTAATTCGATGCTTTAGGAGATTTGAATATTATATTTAGTTGAGGAAAAAAGATGATGTTCTAAAATGAAAGGTAAGGTTTTTAAAAAAAAAGACATGAGATGGAGACCTGACTGATACTATCTATGTGACTTAGAGATATTTCCTTAACCTCTCCTAAAGCATGCTATTTGCAATTTGATGATAATATAGTTTTCATTAGTAACTTCATAGGGCTGTTACAAGGATCAGCTGAGATCCTGTATGGAAAGCATTTTGAAAATTTTAAAGAGCTTTAGCTAAATCATCAATGTGAGCTGGACTAGTCAAGGAAAACTTCATGGAAGAGGTTGAAATTGAATGATACTTTGAAAATATCTCTATCATCCAAATGTATTTTTTCTCTTTTATCTAAAATATAAAATTCTGGTGTTTCTGATATTTCTTGGATGATTATTATGACTGTAACAATAGGTTAGAAGATTACAGAATATTACAGAATGGCTCCTAGATTAATTATGTTCTTGTTATCTCTTTTAAATAATAAGAACAACACTGTATAAAGTTTGCAAAGCACTTGAATACATCATTTCATGTGATTCTCATAATAACCTCGTGAGGTAAATGTTATTATCCTCATTTTACAGAAGACCAAAAAATAAAAATAAAAAAATAAATCTGAAAACATGCCCCAAGATTTCAGAGAAAACATCTGAGATAGGATTTGAACTTGGGTCTTCCTGGTATAGGTCCAACAACTCTGTCCACTATGGAATGGTTCAATCAGGAATAATCTTAGATCATAGAACATCAGTCAGATGGAACCTTTTTGATCAGTTTTTCAGCAGCATTGCTCAATCCTGGATTTAGTTATCCTGTAAATTGTTAGGCTTTTATAAAACATAACCAATGACAGAGGCAGATGAACTCTTGAGAATAGATGAGTTCAGAAAGATTCTTTTTTTAATAGTTCCAGTGTTAGTCACAGTCAAAAGAGTCAATAATGTCCTCTGGCTTCCTCACATGAAATGGGAGGGGGCATAAAAACTGGTGAGGTGTCCAGTATGTCCAGTCCAGGAGAAAACTGGTGAGGGTCCAGTAGACAGGAAGTCCTTGAGAATCATATTCAAGTGAAATCATCTCCAGTTTCTGCTTTAAAAATAAGAAATGGGCATAGTACTCCCTTTTTGCATATATTTTTGGGCACTCATGGCAAAGAAAAGACTTTGATTTTGTGAGTTTTTCTATTATCCAGTCATTTCAGTCCTGGCCAAATTTTGTGAAGCTATTTGGGATTTTTTTGGCAATGAGTCTGGAGGGATTTACTGTTTCCTTCTCTAGTTCATTTAATAGATCAGGAAAAAAGGGTTAAGTGGTTTTCATAGGTTCTGGTAAATGTCTGAGGCTGAATTTGAATTCATCCAGATGAGTCTTCCTATATCTATCATGCTCCCTAGCACCACTATTTTTAGTCTCCAATTTAGGGCATGACATATAAGTGATCTTCACAACAGTCAGTTTAACCACATCAAAGCTTAGTAGTAATAAACAGGAAGCCAAAAAAGACAGATTAATCACAGTCAACAAGTAGCTTCATGCATTCCCATTCTCTAATCTTTGTAAAAATCATTTTAAATTAACAAGTTTTTAAAACAGTTTTTATTTTCTCATACTCCTTCCCCATTAAATCAAAAGAAAAGCAAAGCCATATAACAAATATTCATGGTCAATATTGGCATGTCTAAACATTCTAATATTGGCATGTCTAAAAATGTATGTATCATCCTGCATCCTGTCTGTAATATATCTGAAGGAGATCCACTGATAAACATCTCATTTCCAACCTCTAGGCTTTTCTTTCTTTCCACCATGCTGTCCTTGAGCTCTCCTGCCCTCATCCCTTGAGAAAATTAATCCAGGGAGAAGAGGATAGGGGTGAAATTGAAAGTTGCTGCTTCTTAGCCCCTGCAGTGTTGAGTTAAGGAACACCTTGGAGCAAGGATCCTGCCTAGAAGAATGACTGTGGGGCCATTACCCTGGAGAAAGAAGCCTGCTGCTGTAGCAGCCTCACTGGCTTATATATCTGGTAACAACAGCTTCTCTCTTGGGTGCAAGAGAAGGGAAAAATGAGTCAAGAAGTGAATTTGGATGGCTGAATGCTTCTAGCTCCATTTTCAAAACAAATGAATTAATCTGCCCACAGGGCCAAACAATAATAACATAGTTAGCTCAGTCTCCCCCTGACAGGGAATGTCTTCTGTGCTCAGGGGTTGAGGAGGTGCTAGCAAATGTAGACACACACACATACACACACACACACACACACACACACACACATACACACACACACACATCAGCTCTAGTGAAAAGAGCAGTGCTAAGAAAGTAGACTCAAGTCCAAGTTTTGCATCTGCCAAATATTAGCTATTTGATCACAAGGAAGCCATTCCCTGGGGTCTAGTTTCCTCATCTGTAAAATGGGTACAATAATTCTTGCTTTTCTACCTTTCAGAATAGTTGTGAGGAAAGTGCTTTGTGTACCTTAAAATGCTATAAAATGAGTTAAAAAGAACACTTTCTTCATCCTATGTAATTGGTTTTTAAAACCCTTATCTTCTACCTTAGAATGAATACTAAGGATTAATCCTTTTTTTAAAAAAATATCCTTACCTTCTGTCATAGAATCAATACTGGGCATTGGTTCTAAGGCAGAAGAGTGGTATGGGCTAGGCAAGTAAGTGACTTGCCCAAGGTCACACAGGTAGGAAGTGTCTGAGGCCAGATTTGGACCTAGAACCTCCTGTCTCTAGGTCTGGCTCTCAATCCACTGAGCCACCCAGCTGCCCCCAATAAGGATTAATTCTAAGGCAGAGGAACAGTTAAGAGGTAGACAAATAGTTAAGTGACTTGCCCAGGAAGTGACTGGGGCTAGACTTGAACCCCCATCCTCCCAATTCTAGATCTGTCTGGCACTCTATCCACTGTACTACTTAGCTGCCCCATTTTATATTCTTTACAAAAATGGGAAAATGTAGTCTCTTTACCTAGGTCAGTAGCATAGGATAAAGAAAACATCCAAAAACAACTTTTTGTTGTTTAGTTATTTCAAGTCATATCTGACTCTTCATGACCCTATTTGGGGTTTTCTTGGCAAAGACACTGGAATGGCTCTGCCATTCCCTTCGCCAGTGCATAGGATGATTTATGTTTCCACTCAGCCTCCTACATGACTGTACGTCAATCATTGGGGACTGAAGAATTGGTGACTTTCCTGTGGTAGACAAAACTCTGAGGGGATCTTTGGCTCTCCTCCAGTCCATGACAACAACAGACAGAGAACTAAGGGACTTCTTTAGTCTTTTCTGCATGATGATAGAATGACCAATCTTTGTATATAAGTGTGAGCTACTATTGTAGCACCCTTCTTCATCATAAGTTGCTAAAGGCATAGGTGATTACCTAGTAACACAAGAGAAAAAATATTTCCTAAGACTCTTATGAATGTTCCACTGCAGCCAACTACTTGTGGTTTCAATAAAAACCTCTGTGGAGCACCATCTGGAGCATTCATTGGACCATAGCAATAAATAAATAAATAAAAACAAATAATCCTCCCCCTAAAACAAACTCTAAAAAACAAAATATAAGTAAACAAAAGTTCAAGCCAAGCCAACTAGCCCAAGACTAGGTTTGTAATATTAAGTAAACTAATGATCCTGGAGTCATAGAGAGATCTTTGTGACTCTCTATATGTGAGATCACAATAGTCATGGAAAATAGTACTGAATTTGCGATGAAAGGACCCAGGATTCAAATTCTGACTCTGACACTTATCTATATAAATTCCTTATTTATAAAATAAGGAGGGTGGAATAAATGATCTTGAAGTCCTCTTCCATTTCTAAATCCATGGTCCAATGAGGATTTGAAAAGGGGACAGAGCTAGTTCATTTGGAGTATTCATTGTCCTTTTCCTCTTAATTTTGAAGGAAAATTTGGGGTTTCTTCTCTCTCAATTCTATTAGATTCACCAAACATTTATCATGTGAATGTTCTATGCCCTGCCAATGTTCTAGGCAATGGTGGGAGGACCAGTGTGAAAATGGACTTGAATCCAGGACTTCAATCCCCATAAGTCCTTGCTCCACTTCCCCAGAATGCCCTCTAATCTCACTGAAACCTCACCTGGGCTGAGAGCAAGATGGAGTATTTTAACCTGGTTGTGAATAGGCTCTGCCTCTTTTTTTTTTTAACTTCCACTTTGGAGCACATGCGGCTCTCCACCTAGCAGGCAAGATGTGAGTGGTCGTGAATAGGCTCTCTGGGCTAGACACGTGTTTTTCTTACTTGTGTTTTCTTTATATTTTAATCTTCAATAAACCTCTAAAAATATAATACTCCTTGCAGAGAGAAACTAATTTCTACCTGCCCAAGCTTCCCCAAATTTTAATCTTTACACCAGTGAATACTTTTCATTAGAATGTTGACTTTTGTATGTAATAATGAATGAGAGAAGTGCTACAATCATCTTAACACACTCACAGCTGGCTATTCTTTTTGTTGTAATATTCGATTATTTGTTTTTAAAAGTTAATAAAATCAGTAATATAAGAAAAAAAACATAAAGGCAGAAATGAAAAAGTCTTTGTCCTCCCATAGCTTGTGTTCTAATGGTATATATATATGACTGTTGTCTATCCAAATGACCCCAAAAGTAGATAGAAGGAGAAGTTGCTAGTGGATTTTTAAAGGAGGTTGTACAGTGGATACAGCACCAAATCTGGAGACAGGAAGAGCTAAGTTCAAAACCTGTCTCAGACAATTAATAGCTGTGTGACCCTGGGCAATTTACTTAGATCAATTTGCCTCAGTTTCTTCATCTGTAAAATGAGCTGGAGAAGGAAATGACAAACTGTAAGGAATTAAATTTTGTGGTTGGACTAAATATATGAGAATTTTAAGATAATACTGTGGTCACTGATTTAAAAATATAATAGACTTTCAATAGTTTTATTTAAAAAGCAGTGGGAGGAGGGTGGAATCAAGATTGCGGTCTAGAAGGAACAGAAGTTCAGACCTCTGAATACCCTTCCTAACCGATCACAAACTGAATGATCCTAGGGGACTGAAAATCAAACTTAACAACAAAACAGAGCCAAGGGACCCTCCTGCTGGACTTAATTCAAAAGGTACACCCCCTGAAAAGCCAGAATCCAAGAACACTCAGGTTTAAGGGGAAGACAGAAGGAAGGTTCCAGGACCCATTCCCCCCTCCCACTAAGAGTGCTGAGACTCTAGCGGCAGCAGAAACTTCTGGGCAAGCAAAGGTGCTGGTCTTGAGGATGTACCTTGTGGGCAGGGTTGTGCCAAGTTCAGAGCATCCAACACAGATGGCGGGGAAGGAGCTAGAGAGGGAGCATAGACCTGGCAGCCTGGTCAGAGCTTTGGAGATACTCCATATTTGCTCCAGCCTCCCAAGAGGTTTTGGACTCAGAGCACACGCAGCCTAACTAAGCTGAACTTAATCCCATCAAGACTCCAGAACTCAGGGAAGCCCAGGCTCCACACCCATCCTCATTGACTGCTGGACTTTAAGCCAATCAAAAGCCTCCAGAGGACAGGGAAGCTCAAACCCCCAACAATCATCCCCCAGAGACTATACCAAGAAATCTTCTATTAAAGCTTCAAGAGGGGAGACTAACAGTAGTCCCCAAAACCAAAAAAGTGAGAGGAGCAACAGCCCAGACAAATATGGGGAGTAAAGAAGGGGTGAATATGAGCAAACAACAGAAAAAGAATAAAGAAACTACAATAGACAGCTTCTACTCAGCAAACGGAATAGAGGGGGAGAGATCAGCAAACGATAAATCAGAAATCCCAGTGAATTGGATACAGGCTGTGGAAGAACTCAAAACACAATTAAGAGAGGCTGAAGACAATTGGGAAAAGAACTTAGAAATTAAGATAAGTCATCTGGAAACAGAGTCACTTGAACTAAAACGAGAAAATAGTGTCTTGAAAGCCAAAATCAACCAGCTGGAAAATGAGGCAAAGGAGATGAAAGATGAGGCAAAGGAAATGAAAGACGAGATAAAGTGGATGAAAGATGACCTTCAAAGAAAATCAGACCAGAAGGAAAAGGATGACCAAAAATCCAGGGATGAAATTCAGTCTTTAAGAACCAGAATACAACAACTGGAATTAAGTGACTTCACAAGGCAGCAGGACACTATAAAACAAAATGAAAAGAATGAAAAAATTGAGGAAAATGTGAAGCATCTCATTTACAAAACAGATGATTTAGAAAATCGTTCCAAAAGAGACAATTTAAGAATCATTGGTCTACCAGAAGACCATGACAAACGAAAAAGCCTGGACATAATACTAGAGGAAATTATTCAGGAAAAATACCCCAATATCCTAGAACAAGAGGGGAAAGTGGATATTGAAAGAATCCACAGATCACTTCCTGTATTTAATCCCCAACTGACAACCAGGAATGTTATAGCCAAATTCAAAAACTATCAGACCAAAGAAAAGATATTACAAGCTGTCAAGAAGAAGACATTCAGATACCACAGAACCACAGTGAGGTTAACACAGGATCTGGCTGCATCCACACTGAAGGACCGAAAGGCATAGAATATGATATTCTGGAAACCAAGGGAACTAGGTCTACAACCAAGAATCAACTACCCAGAAAATCTGACTATATTCTTACAGAAGAAAGTATGGTTATTCAACACAATAGAAGAATCCCAAGCATTTGTAAAGAAAAGACCAGACTTGAACAGAAAATTTGATGTCCAAGCACAGAACTCAAGAGAATCATCAAAAGGTAATTAAAAAAGAGGGGAATAAGAAAAACAAAACAAAACAACAACAAAAAAAATTTTAAGAGACCCAATAAGTTAAAATGATATGTATCCCTATAAGAAAAGAGGTCATTGATAACTCATAAAAAGTGTTTCTATCACCTTGGCAGCAAAAAGAAGTATACTTAGAGGGAACAGCAACAAACTGTATAGGATGAAAGGACAAGACATAAATAGGTATATAGTTATATGCATGCAAAAATACATACGCATAAGTATGCATATATATATATAACTAGAGCTTAAAATAGGTTAATATTAAAAGAAATGGGAAAAGAAACAAATGGGGATAAATTTATATGTCATAAAGAAGCTCATGGTGGGAGAACATCAATACACTGGAAGGGTAAAGAGGTCAGAGACAGGAAATACTCAACTTTTACGTGATTTGAAAGTGACTCAAAGAGGGAAAAACAATCCAATCCATTGGGGGCAGAGAATAGATTTGCACCCAATAGGGGAGTAGAAGGGTAACAAACTGTCTGGTGGGGAGGGAAGCAGTACAAGAGAGGGAGGGAGCGGGGGGTTAATTTTAGAAAGACTATAGGGAAAATAAGGGGGGATAAAGAGGGAGGGGGTAGAAAGGGAAGTAAAATAAGGGTGGGAACAAGTGGGACTATTCAAAAGCAAACATTGGTGTAGAAGTAAATAGTGAAAGAAGAAAAGGCAGGAAAAGGAGCAGAAATCAAAATGCTGGGAAATACACAGCTAGTAATCATAACTCTGAATGTGAATGGAATGAACGCACCCATAAAATGCAAGCGAATAGCAGAGTGGATTAGAATCCAAAACCCTACCATATGCTGTCTGCAAGAAACACACATGAGGAAGGTAGATACGCATAGGGTGAAAATAAGAGGATGGAGCCAAATCTACTGGGCATTAACTGATAAAAAGGAGTCACAATCATGATATCTGACAAAGCCAAAGTAAAAATAAATCTAGTTAAAAGAGATAGGAAAGGTAATTACATCCTGATAAAAGGCAGTATAGAAAATGAGGAAATATCTGTACTCAACATGTATGCACCAAATGGCAGAGCATCCAAATTTCTAAAGGAGAAACTAGAAGAGCTCAAGGATGAAATAGACAGAAAAACTATACTAGTGGGAGACCTGAACATTCCTCTATCCAAATTAGATGAATCAAACCAAAAAATAAGTAAGAAAGAGGTAAGAGAAATGAATGAAAGCTTAGAAAAATTAGAGTTAGTAGAATGTGGAGAAAAAGAAATAGGGACAAAAAGGAATATACCTTCTTTTCAGTAGCACATAGTACATTCACAAAAATTGACCATGTATTAGGGCATAAAAACATTGTAAATGAGTGCAAAAGGGCAGAAATAATAAATGCAACCTTCTCAGATCATAATGCAATGAAAATAATAATTAGTAAGGGTACATGGAGAGGCAAATCAAAAATTAACTGGTAATTAAACAATACAATTCTCCAAAACTGGTTAGTTAAAGAACAAATCATAGAAACAATTAATAACTTCATTAAAGAAAATGACAATGATGAGAAATCCTTTCAAAACCTATGGGATGCAGCCAAAGCAGTACTCAGGGCCAAATTTATATCCTTGAGGTCATATATTAAGAAATTAAGAAGGGCAGAGGTCAATGAATTGGGTATGCAAATTAAAAAACTAGAAAGCTAACAAATTAAAAATCCTCAGATGAAAACTAAATTATAGATCCTAAAAATCAAAGGAGAAATTAATAAAATTGAAAGTCAAAGAACTATTGATTTAATAAATAAGACTAGAAGCTGGTACTTTGAAAAAAAAATAGACAAAATACTAGTCAGCCTAATTAAAAAAGGAAAGAAAAAAACAAATTGACAGTATCCAAGATGAAAAGGGAGACCTCACCTCTAATGAAGAGGAAATTAAGGCAATCATTAAAAACTACTATGCCCAATTATATGGCAACAAATATGGCAATCTAGGTAAAATGGATGAATACTTACAAAAATATAAATTGCCTAGACTAACAGAGGAAGAAATAAATTACCTAAACAACCCCATATCAGAGAAAGAAATTGAACAAGCCATCAAAGGACTCCCTATGAAAAAATCCCCAGGTCCAGATGGATTCACAAATGAATTTTATCAAACATTCAAAGAACAGCTAATCCCAATATTGTACAAACTATTTGACAGAATAAGCCAAAAAAGAGTTCTACCAAATTCATTTTATGACACAAACATGGTATTGATCCCAAAGCCCAGGCAGGTCAAAAACAGAAAAAGAAAACTATAGACCAATCTCCCTAATGAATATAGATGCAAAAATCTTAAATAGGATACTAACAAAAAGACTCCAGCAAGTCATCACAAGAGTTATCCACTATGACCAGTTAGGATTCATACCAGGAATGCAAGGATGGTTCAACATTAGGAAAACTATCTGCATAATTGACCATATTAACAAGCAAACTAACAAAAATCACATGATTATCTCAATAGATGCAGAAAAAGCCTTTGATAAAATACACCTATTTGAATTGAAAAGACTAGAAAGTATAGAAATAGAAGGACCTTTCCTAAAAATAATAGACAGTATATATCTGAAACAATCAGCAAACATCATCTGCAATGGGGATAAACTAGAAGCCTTCCCAATAAGATCAGGAGTGAAACAAGGATGCCCATTATCACCTCTATTATTTAACATTGTTCTAGAAACACTAGCAGTAGCGATTAGAGAAGAAAAAGAAATTGAAGGTGTTAAAATTGGCAATGAGGAGACCAAGCTATCACTCTTTGTGGATTATATGATGGTATACTTAAAGTATCCTAGAGAATCAACCAAAACGCTAGTCGAAATAATCAACAACTTTATCAGAGTTGCAGTATACAAAATAAACCCGCATAAGTCATCAGCATTTCTATATATCTCCAATCCATCTCAGCAGCAAGAATTAGAAAGAGAAATTCCATTTAAAATCACCCTAGACAATATAAAATACTTAGGAATCTTCTTGCTGAGACAAATACAGGAAATATATGAACACAACTACAAAACCCTCTCCACACAACTAAAACTAGGTCTAAACAATTGGAAAAACATTGATTGCTCATGGGTGGGATGAGCTAACATAATAAAAATGACAATCCTACCCAAATTAATTTACTTATTTACTGCCATACTCATTGAACTACCAAAAAACTTCTTTATGGAATTAGATAAAAGCATAACAAAGTTCATTTTGAAGAACTAAAGATCAAGGATATCCAGGGAAATTATGGAAAAAAAATGCAAAGGAAGGAGGCCTTGCAGTCCCAGATCTCAAACTATACTATAAAGCAGTGGTTATTAAAACAATTTGGTACTGGCTAAGAGACAGAAAGGAGGATTAGTGGAATAGACTTGGGGTAAATGACTTCAGCAGGACAGTCTATGATAAACCCAAAGATCCCAGTTTTTGGGACCAAAATGCAGTTTTTGGGATAAAAACTGCTGGTTAAATTGGAAGGCAGTATGGGAGAGATTAGGTTTGGATCTCACACCCTACACCAAGATAAACTCAGAATCAGTGAATGATCTGACTATAAAGAAGGAAACTATAAGCAAATTAGGCGAACACAGAATAGTATACTTGTCAGATCTTTGGGAAAGGGAAGACTTTAAAACCAAGCAAGAGCTAGAAAAAATCACAAAATGTAAAATCAATAATTTTGATTACATCAAATTAAAAAGTTTTTGTACAAACAAAACTATTGCATCCAAAATTAGAAGGGAAGCAACAAATTGGGAAACAATCTTCATTACAAAAACATCTGACAAAGGTCTAATTATTCAAATTTATAAAGAGCTAAACCAGTTGTACCAAAAATCAAGCCATTCTCCAATTCAAAAATGGACAAGGGACATGAATAGGCAATTTTCAGTTAAAGAAATCAAAACTATTAATAAGCATATGAAAAAGTGCTCTAAATCTCTTATAATCAGAGAAATGCAAATTAAAACAACTCTGAGGTATCACCTCACACCTAGCAGATTGGCTAACATGACACAAAAGGAAAGTAATGAATGTTGGAGGGAATGTGGCAAAGTAGGGACATTAATTCATTGCTGATGGAGTTGTGAATTGATCCAACCATTCTGGAGGGCAAGTCACTTAAACTCTCTAGTTCCCTCAATTATAAAATCAGAATAATGGTACCCAGTAGTTGTGAAGATAAAATGAAATATGTGTTTTGTAAAACCTTAAAGAGCTCTCTCTCTCTCTCTCTCTCTCTCTCTCTCTCTCTCTCTCTCTCTCTCTCTCTCTCTCTCTCTCTCTCTATATATATATATATATATATATATATATATATATATGTACTCCTTCCTCCCTCCTTCCTTTCCTTCCTTCCTTCCTTCCTTCCTTCCTTCCTTCCTTCCTTCCTTCCTTCCTTCCTTCCTTCCTTCCTTCCTTCCTTCCTTCCTTCCTTCCTTCCTTCCTTCCTTCCTTCCTTCCTTCCTTCCTTTTCTCTGGATCAGACCATAAGGAACCACTGAAGCTTCCTATTTGAGCAGGAAAAGAATGTAGTTGCACTTGTGCTCAAGGAATATCCATTTGGCTGTTAGGTGGATTTGATAAAGGAGAGATAAGATGTAAGGAGACAAGTTAGGATGCTACATGAATGCATATGAATATTAACTTTAATGAAAAGATTAATCTAGCTAGTGACTAGAGATGAAACTTTTCTTTAGAGGCTACTAGTGATGCAGTGGATGAAGTACTCATCCTGGAGCAGAAAGACTTGAATTCAAATCCTGCCTCCCTCAGTATTTATTAAATTGCAAGTTATCTGAAGAGATGAACAATAAAGAAAGTAGAAAAAATTGGATTGGGTGACGGGGAAAGATACTGGGTGCTAGAGAATTGTAAAGAATGTCCATAGTATAGCCTAGAGATGAAGGAGATGGGACTGGCCTGGGTGACCTCCTTATATGGAGATTCTGGGTGAGCTGTCCAACCAACGAGAGAGACTGGAGGCTCAGAAGATATTTCCAGTGTATTAGTTCCAGGGCTATAGAGAGAGACTTCAGAATGAAGAGCTGAGGCATTGTAAAGGAGATATGGAACGAAACCTGAAGAGTATTAAGAGTGAGGTTAGATTGTACAAAAAAAGATATCTGTGATGAGTAAGGTCAAGAAGATTATTTGTAGCATTATGTGTCTTCATTTTCATGAGTACCAATCCAGCCTCAGACATTTGCTAGCGGGGTGTCTATGGACAAGTCACTTAATCCTATTTGCCTCAGTTTCATTATCTGTAAAAGGAGCTGGACAAGCAAATGGCAAATTACTCCAGTATCTCTTCCAAAAAAAAAGACTCCAAATGGAGTCACAAAGACTCAGACATGACCAAAATCAATGAAAAATAACAAAAATCTAATTAATCCCTCATCTCTTCAGATAACTTTCAAGACTATTTGATTATTACCAAAGTAAAAAAAAAAACTTTTGTTCCTGGGAAGGAACTTCTAAGTAAAATTTGAAAATAATAATAATGGAATGATGTTATATGGAAAAGTTCCTTTCATTTCTTAAAATACATTTTGAAGTTATGTTAAAACACAGCAGATGCCTAATAAAATGCTTATTGGTTGATTGGAGTGTTAGAACTGAAATTTCACTTTCTAATGGTTTTGATAAAAATAAGTAATATTGAGACTTCAGAGTAATGCCATCAGCACATTCAGGGGGTAAAGGGTAGAATTTCTTCAGCCTCAGGATGTAAGTTCCTCTCCAAATAGTGCTATTCACTTTCCAAATCCTATTTAGGAAAGGAAGACCTCATGTAGGGGAATTTTTTGATATTAGTCTTCTACTTTTTAAAAAAATTACTTTTACCTTCTGTCTTAGAATCAATATTATGTATTGGTTCCAAGGCAGAAGAGCAGTAAGGGCTAGACAACAGGGGCTTAAGTGACTTCCCCAGGGTAACACAGCTAGGAAAGGTCTGAGCCAAGATCTGAACTCCCACTTCCGGGCCAGTCAATCCATCGAACCACCTAGATAACCCCTCATTTTTTAAATAAGTATATCAATATGGGTTTGATTTTTATTCTTCTGCTTTAAAATCAGCAATTGGATTTGGAGTGAAGAAGCAGTAACTTCAAATCTAACCTTATACATTTGCTAGCTGTGAAGTTTCAGGCAAATCATTGGACTTCTCTGGGCCTCAATTTCCTTATCTGTGAAATGCTGATAATAATGAAAGTCCAGAGTCATTGTGTGAATACAATAAGGTAATACCATATAGCATTCTTAGCATTACTTGGTTACTGTTTTACTAGTTTGATAGGTCACTGATTTTGATTTCCCATCTTTTGAACTTCAGAAAGTTCTATTTCCATTCACATTCATGAGAGAAATTGTACCATGGGCTTGACTAAAATAATTCTGTTAGCCTTTCATTATTACACATGATTTATGAAAACTGATGAGAGATGATGTTGCTAAACTAATTATGTAAATGTCTCTTACTACGATTGTGAGTGGGCTCTGCGTGTGTTTGTGTGTGAGAGACAGAGAGACAGAGACAGAGACAGACAGAGACAGAGACACAGGGGTGGGGAGGGTAAAAGAGAGAGACACAGAGAGAGAGAGAGAGAGAGAGAGAGACAGAGACAGAGAGAGAGAGAGAGAGAAACACACACACACACAGAGAGAGAGAGAGAGAGAGAGAGAGAGAGAGAGAGAGAGAGAGAGAGAGAAGAGAGATATTTCCAGAAATGAACGTGGTATATGGAAAAGTCCTCTTGTTTGGAAGACAAAGACCTTTTTAAACTATTTCTTCTAGTTTTTAAATTTGCAAAATAATACATCATACAATTTTGTCTGAATTTCAGTTTCCTCATTTGTATAATATAGATCTTAATGTACCTGAATTTTCTTCTTTGGAGGTTATTGTGAGGATTAAATGAAATCATGAGAGGGTATTTGGTCTAAAGAATGGCATGCTATCAGAAAGACCTGGTTTTAAATATTGCATTGGAAAGTTACTCCCCTGTGACCCTGGGTAAATCACTTATTATACTTGAGTCTTAGTGTTACCATTTGTAAAATGGGGCTGATAATAGCCATAGTATTTACCTCATAGGTTTGTTATGAGGCACAAATGAAATGTAAAAAAGCACTTTGCAAATTTTATATGGATTATATATAAATGTCAGTGATTTCATAGTGACATTTGTAATGATGTATGGAAAAGTACTGGGTAAAAGTGCCATGGAAATATAAACTGTTGTTATTTTGTCTTTACTTTAGTAAATAAAGACATCCTGGAAAACATTTAGCAAATAACTTAAGTGTACTAAAAGGGCCCTCAGGGAAGTGGAAGAGTTAATTTATGTTAGCCAAGGAGAACTTTTTCTACCTGTACGTTAGCCAGTAAACAGATACTATAATTCTATGTTTTCTTTCACATAACAGGAAGTGAGGAGCATTCCAGTGCCCCAGAATCACAGCCAAATACAACGAAACATTTCTGACTTACAGGAAGGAAGCTCGATTTCTGACATTGATCTGAAGAAACACATCTCTACTCTTTATGAAGTAGAGGGAAGTTCTGTCTCTTGGAAAACGGGTAGGAAATTCCCCACTCTGATCAAGTTAAAGATTGCACGATTATCCAGGAGACCCGGATCTAAGTCCTCATTCTGTCTCTAAGAAGCTGATGATTGACTTTGGGCAAATCACTACACCTTTAAAGGTCTCAAATTTTAATTTCCACATCTGTTAAAAAGGGGGAAGTGGAGAGGAGATTTTGTTTTGTTAACTCTAAAATTTTATGACTTCATACATTTACATAGATAGGTATTATAAGTTATGGCTTCAGTAAGCTCTGAACTGAATCTGAGGATTGGTATTGTGATACTGTGATGTAGCATTTTCTATATATGCCAGATCTTGAAGACCTACCATTAGCATGAGAGATTAGGAAAATATATTCTGTACACTGGTTCTCTATTTTAGGATAGGTTTGGATTGATTCATTTCACCTGGTTCCCATGTGGCCAAGGGTATGTTTTAGTATTTTTTAAGAAGACCTTTGCCCTCTACATTAGTGTCAATTCTAAAAGAAGAGCAGTAATAGAAGAGCAGAAAAGATTAGGCAATTGGGGTTCAGTGACTTGCCCAAGATCACACAGCTAAGAAGTGTCTGAGGCTATATTTGAACCCAGTTCTTCCCATCTCTAGGCCTGGCTCTCTATTCAGTGAGCCACCCAGCTGCTCCTAAGTATGCTTTCACTGTGCTACCTAGCTGCCCCCATGCATTGGTATTAGACTAATACTCAAGTCTTATAAGCACTGTACTTTAACCAAATGTACCAATCTTTAATAATGGATGGTAAATGTAATATTTATTATAATGATTGATTGAATCTCTTGAATACTTACCATGGTGCCCATGATTGTGTATAATGGGGAAATATTTGTTGCCTTTCATATTAGAGGTGTTCAGATCTCTTAGCAGTGGAGGCAGCAGATTGTGGAGAATAATCATCAAACTGGGTCTTGGGAGACTATCCCTTTGCTGTGGCTAGTTGTAATTTTCCAGTTGTATCTGACTCTTCTTGACTCCACCTGGGGTTTTCTTGACAAAGATACTGTGGTGGTTTGCCATTACCTTTTTCAGCTCATTTTATAGATGAGGAAACTGAGGCAAACACGGTTGAGTGGCTTGCCCAGGGTGCCACAGCTAGTGTCTGAGGATAGATTTGAACTCTGGAAGATGAGTCTTCATGACTCCAGGCTAAGCACTCTATCCACTGTGCCACTTATCTTTGTTGCCCACTTACCTTTAAGAATAAGCTTTGCTTATACGACTACATGTCTCTTCTGATATCAGTTTCTTGAGAGCAGGAATTACCTTCCTTCCTTTTATTAGTAACTCCAGTAATTAGCATAGTGCTGAATATATACCACTTCTTCTTAACTTTTTCATTCTGTCATCTATCTATCTATCTATCTATCTATCTATCTATCTATCTATCTATCTATCTATCTATCTATCCATCTGTCTGTCCATCTGTCTGTCTGTCTGTCTGTCTGTCTGTCTATCTATCTATCCATCTGTCCATCTCTCTATCCATTCAATCCTCTATCTATCATCTCTGTATCTATGTATCTATCCACCAATATGTCTGTATATGTATATACATATACATATATATGTATATATATATATACATACATACATATATATATATATATGTATGTATGTATGTACGTTTAGCTTCCCGAACCCGCGAGAAGCTACGAGGTAGGAAGATAGAAAAAGGATAGAAGTTTTGGATACCGCGAGGGGCATGGCGGAGCCAAGTTATAGATACGAGATGGCAGAAATGAGTCAGAAAACCAGGCCTTATTGATTATAATGGAGCCACAGCAGAACCTCGATCAGTCTGGACCTCTTTCCAAAAGGCTAATCCAATCCAGTGATCCAAATTTAATACCACACACAGGTTGGAGACATGATAGAGAAAAGAAAATGCCTGGCCGAAGGCCGGGGCCCAGGTGAGAGAGATAGAGAAGGAAAGGAATTAAAGATGGAGCTTGGCCAGAAGCCAAGCTCCAGCAAAGACAGGCATCAGTGAGAGCTGAGATCTAAGAGAGGATTGGAGATTGCTGTGGCTCTGTTTTTAATGTCTTTGATATGCAAATATACACAATACATAGGGATGATTATCATTGGTTAATGACAAGGTATAGGTGTGGTTTATCTTAGCCAGGTGAACACAAAGAAACCTGTTTTCCTGCTTAACCTGGGGGAAGCTGGGGTCAAGGGTCAGAAGCTTTTCTAGCCATGCACAAGACTGAGCATGCTCTCTTCTAAGCCACTCTGTACATACTGTTTCCCTTGTCCCTAGATAGGGGTGGACTGCTACAGTATGCATGTATGTATGTATGTATGTATGTATGTATGTATGTATGTGTATCTGCCTGACAATGCTGAGGACTTTGATGGCAAGCACTTTCCTTTTCAGGTCTTCAATAGCTGTGGTTGTTGAGAAGGAAAGTTGTGCGCCATATAGAGAAGCAGTTTCCAGGTCACATCTCCACAAAGGTTGATTCCTTGGAGGATATCTATTTTGTCTCTTATGGAAGCAGGGCTGCTAGTCTAGGGTGTGGGAATAAGGAGACTTTGCTGCTATTTCTACAGCTTTTTTGCCCAGGGTCCCTAGCACTTTCCATCCAGGTCTGAGGTGAGGATGTGATTGAGGTGGTAGTAGTAGTTTTGATTTGCTTGGGTGGCATGTTACCTCCTAATTTCTAAATATATGTGGAAACTTCCTCGCATGTGTAACCACCCAAGTCTACATTCTCAAGGAAGCATAATCAGACAGACTGTCTACCTGTGCAAATTAAAGACAAGAGTTGAAATACTTTTCTGAATAATCTAGAATCATTTTCGAACATCCTCATCTCTAGTTGGAAAATAGGTGTAGAGCTTGAATTATTCATCTTATTGGTGCTATGGATAGAGAACTGGTCCTGAAGTCAGAAACATGAGTATTTAAATCCAGCCTCAGATACTCTTAGCTTGTGTGACCCTGGGAAAATCACTTAACCACTCTGTCTGCCTCAGTTTTCTCAGTGGCAAAATTGGGATAATAAAAGTACTTTCCTACCTTTGATGTGAGGTTGTGTTATGTGGTTGCTGTGATGATTAAATGAGATATTTCTAAAGCTCTTAGCATAATGTCTATGAAATAAATGCTTGTTTCCTTTCTAAATTGCCCATCCCAATTAGCATGATATATAATGCCCTGATGATAATAGGTCATTCTGAACAGTATTACTATGCACATGTACAATTTAACAGTTTAACAGTTATCAGTTCTTGCAGATTCAACTACCCAAAATACCTATGAATCTATTCAGTTTTATTTAATTAGTTGATTGAATGTACTGCTTAATTCAATTGAATTCATAAAGGGACAGAAGTCAGGGAAGCAAATAAAGAAAATGAGTTGAACTTTGTTGTTGTTCAATCATTCTTTATAACACTTTTTGGGATTTTCTTGGCAAAGATATTGGAATGATTTGCCATGTCTTTCTCCTGCTCGTTTTACAGGTAAAGAAATGGAGGCAAACAAGGTTAAATGACTTGCCCAGAATCACACAGTAAGTATCTGAAGCTGGATTTGAACTCAGGTTTTTCTTAAAAGTAAAGAAATAAATCCTTGCCTTCCACCTTAGAATCAATATTATGTATTGGTTCCAAGGCAGAAGAGTGGTAAGGGCTAGGCTTACCTAGGGGTTAAGTGACTTGCTCAGGGTCACACAGCTAGTAAATGTCTGAGGTCAGATTAGAATCCAGGACTTCCCATCTCTGGTCCTGACTCTATCCACTGAACTATCCAACTGTCCCCCAGGTTTTTCTTACTTCAGACCCAGTGCTCCATCCACTGCACCATTTAGCTACCCATAGAAGAGCTTATATAAGGGAGCAGAGAGGAAAGTGAAGACACCATGATTTTCAAAAGATGATAAAAGACTCAGACAATTGTATTTCAGTCAAAGAACTAAAAAATAATCCAAAGAGAAAGGACTGTATTTATCTGATTCCATGTTAAAGAATGGAAACCTAATGGAAGGCTTCCCCTCCAGTTCATGAGTCAGACTATTTGGTCCCTCTCTATCCAGTCTCAACACCAATGCCTTCCTTTTAAAGGACTATTATTAGGTTCAGAAGGTGGATCTAACTAGCCAGTGGCAAATGCTGAATACTATTGCCCTGCTTACATTCATAGATTCTAAACCTCTTTCAGTCGATCTCTCTAGCTGCTACTTTAAGTCACTGACCTTTTCCCACATGACACCTTTGGGAATTGAAAGGAAAAGGAAAGTCAGTGCTTATCTCTACTGCAGCCTGAGAAAAAGAGAAAGAAAAAAAATCAAGAAGGCTTTCTTTCATCACCCTAGGTTCAGGTTCACTGAAAAATTTATCTCTGACCACAGGCCAAAGCTACAGACTCCCATGTGGGAGATGCCTTCAACTCATCTAAATTTGTCAGACTGAAGCATCTTGGGGATTTTATGGTCAGGGAGGGAAAAGTAATGAATCTTTATTTTTCTTTCACTCTAAGTAGGCTTATATATTAGAGGGAAATTGATTTTGGAAATAAAAAATCCAAGGACAATGAATTGTATTTATTCGATTACTATTGTAGGATACAAAGTGCTTAGTCTGGATATGATGCTAACTCCAGTTTCTTTAAAAAAATGTATGTGTGTGCATGTGTGTGTGTGCATGCTTATATAAATGCACTTACTAGTATGTGTTTATGCAAAGGAGGGAGTCCATTTTAATGGCCTCTTGAAAGTTAGGCTAATAAAAATAGGTCTTTTATCCTGGAATTAATTTGGGACAAACACTGACATTCATACATCTTGAAATCTCAAGCTCACAAAAGGAAGATAATCACCTCTAGTGGTGGTATAAAATTGTCCACATTTTTCTTTTGTCCTTGCTGGTGTTTCATTTTGATTAAATTCTTATGACTTTTTCCTACCACTTTCTATCAAAGCCAATAACATAGTCCACATATTGCTAAGAAACTGTGGTTCTTTCAATATAATTATTATGCAAGGGATTTTTCTTTTTCTGGTTTTGGTGTATTTCCCCCATTTATACCTCCCATCTTTCTTTCCTCTTAGTTATTCCTAAATAATTCCTTCTTCACTTTAATTTTCTTCCCCTTTAGATATTTTAAGCAATTATCATGTCTTGCACACAAGTTCCACTTTTTAACCTGAAATAGAATCAACTTACTACTTGAAATCAAATGTCCATAAACAGAGGTTTGTTATTGTAGGGTTGCTGAAACTTCCTGGGTGGTAGGATTTTTTTTTTTTTGGTACTTTCTCTGTTCCCCCACCAGGTAGAAAATAATATGGAAACATTTTCTTTGAAAACTACAGGAGAAAATGATTGGCCTTGTCCTTTCCTCCTGTAACTCCACAGGAATCCTCTTAGAGGGAAAGACTCTAGAGAGATTCTGGCTCCATGATATTGGGGGGGGGGTGGAGAGAAACTACTTTATATGTCTCATGATATGACAGTTTAGAGGAAAAGATTAGAATGAATTTGGCAAAAGATGCTGGTTAGATTTCCAATAGGTTTTTTTTTTTGTTATATAGAAGTTGAAATAAGAAAGTATTATTAAGTTTATAATAATAATAGTGAAAACTGGTTGTATTCATATAGTTAAAACATGTTTCATGTCATATAAATATATAGTGTACATATGTAAATGATTTTATATGTATATATGTATGAACATCACTTTACATAAGGATTTGTTCTTGAAAAAGCATATTTAGAATTCTAATTAAATCTTGAATGCTTAGGGGACCTTTGCTATTAAAATATTTTTGTGACATGAAAAATTCCTCTGTGATAGAATCCCCCCATATTGTTTCACATTCTTAAAATTTGGATTTTTGTTTTAATTTTCTTAAAATGGGAGGGTATAACTCTATTATTTTGTACTTATTCAGATTTGAACAGTGGTAAGACATGTGTCCACTATACGTTTGAGTTCCCCTAAAATTACTTCAATGGAAAATACATTTAATGGATTCCAGGTATGAATTTAGTTCACTATTAAAAGAAAGTTAAATAAAATATAATTTGAAAGCAACCTAGTAGAAATTAGTACATAGGTTAAACATAATATAAGTTCTTATAATTGGCTTCATTTAAAACCACATGTTGAATATTGCATCATTATTAAAACCAACCAATATATAAGTATTAAGCAATTGCTGGGAGCATCATGCTATGCTCAGTATTTTGTTCACCACATTTGATTCAGAGTTCTGTTTCAAAAGGACAATGCTGAACTAGAAATTAGAAAACTTATTTTCACTACAGTTACTGACTCTCTGGCCTGACCAACATCAGGTCATGTTGCCTGTGGCTGGGGTTGTCAGGCCAGCTCTAGATTGACCATTCACAGGTAAATCAGCAACTGATTGATTAGATCACCACATGGGCAGTCCGGCTCACTTTAACCACCAAAGGAAAAGGAATGTAAAATGGGTCCATACAGTTATCTTAGCCAAGAAACTCAATCAGATTAACAATTTAATATGACTTAAGGCTTTGCACCTGGACATTGCAATAGTTTCTTAATTGAAAAAGCTACATTTTGGATGATTCATGATTTCAAGATGGCAGCATTCATGTTAACAATAGGCACAGAAAGGAATGAGTGGTATGTTCTTTAAAGCAGAATATTCATGAAACTAGAATTTCAGGACTACTATTTGCTCTAAAGACTAAATAGTTGACATTAATTGAAACTAGGGTCAAAAAAAGTGAATTGACTGGTTGAATGTCACATAGCCAATGGGCAGAACTTTTGTCCACTGTTCTACTATTGTTGTTGTTGTTCAGTCTTGTCAGTCATGTTTGACTCCTCATGACTTCATTTGGGGTTTTCTTTTTTTTTCTTTTAGAATTTTATTTAGTTAATTTAGAACATTATTCCTTGGTTATAAGAATCATATTCTTTCCCTCCCTCCCCTCCAACCACTCCTTCCCATAGCCAACATTCAATTCCACTGGGTTTTACATGTGTCCTTGATCAAAACCTATTTCCATGTTGTTGATGTTTGCACTAGGGTGATCATTTAGAGTCTACAACCCCAATTATATCCCCCTCAACCGTTTGGGGTTTTCTTGGCAAAGATATTAGAATGGTTTTCCATTTCACTCTCTAGCACATTTTACAGATGGGGAAAATGAGGAAAATATGGTAAATGAATTGTTCAGGGTCACAGAGCTAATAAGTATTTGAGATCAGATTTCAATTCAGGAAGATGTCTTCCTGATGCTACTCTGTCTACTGGCCACCTAGCTGTCCATTCTTCTGCATTTTATCATACTTAAATCAAAATCATAATTTCAAACTAATGATTTCCACTCTAGTGACATGAGGCTTCCAGTTGAGACATTAAATTAAAAGACTGTTGTGATTGACACTCAAAGAACCATTTGCAGGGCTTAAGTTTGGCTGAATGAAAGTATATGCTACATATAATACATGAAATCATTCTTTTTCTGTATCCCCATTTTAAAGAATTGAAATTTAGCTTTTAAAAAAGGATTTCAGTTATATCCACACTAAAGTTCTATTGTAATGCCTCAATGGAGATGACCATGCATTATTAAAGTGGGAAATTTTCCCAGTATAATAGGTCAGTGAAAGGCTGAATGTTTGCCAGTGGAAGATCAGCCTAAGTCTGAAGGAGTTTATCACCTGTGTGGCCAAAAGATGATCAATTTTTCATCTATAGCTTCTCCCAAAGACTATCTGTGAAGATATAGAATGGTTGTAAGTTATAAATTGTTGAAGTATTGAAGCATTAGTGTTATAATAGGTCTCTGTTTTTATACACTGACTTTAGCATCCTGTCATGTCAAAGGAAAAAAATTGGAATTCAAATATTAGAGAAAATTCGGAAATACTTTTCTTAGATAGTTATAGTCTTTAATCTCCATTTGTCTCGATTTCGGCATCTAAAATGATATTAATTCTGACCATCACCTACTTACTTATGAAACACATTAACCTTTTTTGATGAAAAACTGAAGATTGAAGATAAGACATGCTACTTAACTCTTACCAAAGAGGTGATGAACTTAAAATACAGAGAACTACATACATTTCGGGGCAAGGCCAATGGTGGGAATTTGTTTTACTGGACTATGCATGTTTTTAACTAGAGTCTTTACAATGCTTTACCCCTTTCCCTTTCTCTCTAATTAAATGATGCCTATGATTGAGGCTCTCATCATCTCTTATCTGGACTGTTGTTAGCTTCCTAATTGGTCTCATTCATAGTCTTTCCCATTCTCTGCCCTTGAAACTCCAGTGATTCCCTCTTCTCTCTGCAATAATGGATAAATCTCTTGGCTTGAGTTTTAAAAATCATCACAATCCAAATTCAGCATACCTTTGAAGAATTACTTTACTATTCTTCATTTGTGTAGCCAATTTGCTGACCACTCTTGCCAAGGAAGATAATGGTACATTGGATAGAGTGCTGAACCTGGAATCAGGACTTGAATTCAACCCAGCCTCAGACATTTAATTGTGTGACCCTAGGAAAGTCACTTACCTGCTTGTCTTATTTTCCTTGGCTAAAATGGGAATTATAATTGCACCTACCTCACAAGGTTATTGTGAAAATCAAATGAGATAAAATTTGTAAAGTATTGTAAAGTATATAAAATAAATAAAAATGAAATGAACAAAAAAGAAAAATGGATTCAAAGGAAATCAGCAGGTTCATTGTCCTATAATGTCCTATTCTATGGGGTGCCTTTGCCAGTCTTTCATGTATAGAAATCTGGGTCTTTTTATTTCCTATAGATGCCTGAAGTCTGGTATTTGGAAGAAGAGTTTCCAGTATTGTAGTTTCTCCAGTGCTCACTGTATAGAATCTCTTACAGCAGCAATTTCCCACTCCAGACTATATACTATATATTTACCATCATAAAACTAACTGAAATGTATAAAGAATATAAGATCCCACTGTGGTAATAGGTTTTGTAGTTTATAAAAACAAAACAAAACAAAAATCTTTGATTAAGCAGAAAATAAAGCTGCCTTAAAAGTTCTCTTCCAAAAAAGTCTTTTCCGTGTATATACTGAGAATCATTAAGAGATGTAACAAAAGATATGTTGACTCTCCAATCATTAATATCAACTAAGCATTAACCAGAGAAAGAGAAACTCACCAAAGGGTGAACACTTTAGACATGTCTGAGACTCATACTTATCATTTGTGATTATCCAAAAAAGGTGGACTTCATTATTTATACAGTAATAATCAAATGGATTGAGTGTGTATTGCTAATACTATTATATAAATAGGCTACAGAGTATTAGTGTGTATATGCATATCATATGTATGCATATGTGTTTGTGTATATTGTATAGACACTGAAAATGGACAATGATTCAGACTTAGAATTCAGCAAGAGGAGGAGAGTAGACTTTGGCAAACTATCTATTGCTTTTAATGATGTAAATCTTTTTCCCTGAAACAAAGTCTCATCTTTCTATATATTAATATTCTTCTGATAATCCTATATAGCTGTGAGTTATGACTAGCAAAAATTGAAGTTGAAGCTCATACAAAGAGCAATAGAAATGTACAAGGAGGATGTAAATATGATGTAGCATTCAAAAATAAGTAATTATACTAGAGAATCAGCATGAAGAATATCTTGAAAAATCTCTTTCTCTCTCTCAATCTACCTATCACTGTGTATAAATGGGCTAGTCTTATTAGCAACAGTCCTTGATAACTCATATGCTCCACTGTTATCCTTCATATTTCAGAAGATCTCATTGAACCTCTGTTCCCTCGAGTGTTAGATTAATCCCTTGTGGAAAACTTGCAGTAGGACATAGATAAGTGTCACACAGGATGGTTAAATAAAAATGGACTATGGAAACATGCTGCTAAATATTTAACAACTAGCTCTCCTCTGACACATTTTAAGTTTATTGTTCATTATTAATGTTTTCCCCATCATTTTCTTAAGGCTAGATAATAATAATTCAATAAGAATGTTCAATGAGAACAATAAATCAAGCTATGATTTGTGTCATTTGCTATTTTTTGTGCTTAGGTAGAAAATTTAACAATTGGCTTCCACATTGTCAGCAGCAAAATCTGATCATTAGTCACAGCATATATATCACTAAATCCAAAGATCTTTTCAAGTATTGAACTAAAAGTAGTTAATAACTCATTGTAACATGGAAGTACCCCCTTATTCTTGAAGGTGATGTGTGACATACTTCTTTTTTTTCAGATTATATATCTGTATAATGTCAGCTAATTTTTAAAAATTATTTTTCTTTACTTTTCTCTGATTTAAAATAAAAAAAAAAGATATTTTGGAAGTAATACTAGAGGAAAAGACATGACACAATTGGGGGAGAAGAGAATTTTTTTTTTATTAAAATAAGAAAACTGTCTAGCTTTTGCCTAGATATTATCTCCCTTCTTCCTCCTCTTCCAACCACTACATGTTTTATGCAGTAATAAACTAGTTAATTACAATCGAAACATTTGTTAATTGTTTCACAGGGATTATGAATATATGAGTAATCATGGGCATTTCTCTTAGAAAAATATCCCCTTAGAGGATAGAACATAGTGCTGCAAGGGGATAGGGAGGGTGTGTGAGTAGCTTCCACCTTTAGTCTCTGTGATTTGGTTCTGATATTCTATTTCCTTTAACCGTGCCAATTTCAATTTGACACTGCAGTACTTGTCAGAGGATGGGAAGCAAACTGATTATTTAATCAAAGGGAGGGAAAGAGCCAAAATAATCAAGTGTATCTCATGAAAGGGGAAGACAACTCTCAGAATGTATTGTGTTAACTGTACTTGTGGTGCCATTTTTTATTTTATTTTAAGTAACAAATAAAATAGGAAAACATTTTTCCCATCATAAAAACTGACTTTGATCCCCAGTACAGTCATTGAGTGGAAAATTGAACCACAATATAATTGCTTTCCCTGTGACCGATAAAGTGGTGTAACAAATTTTGTGTTTGAATGATAAAATCAGCAATTGGCCCCTAGCATTTCCTTCTGCCTTTCCTCCAAGGACACCAGAGTCCCATCAGGCCTCAGGGCAAGAGCAAAGGCTGAGGAACTGTAAATCTACTCCAAGTTGTTGTTGGATTTCTTTCTTTTCTTTTTTTAATAGAAAACAATGTGTCTGTGTTTTCCCCCTTTAAACGCCTAATATAAATTACTTCTGAATGTGGGAAAAAAAATGCACTCTCCAATGAAAACTGATTACAGTCATAAAAAAAAAATCTAAAAACATACTGAGTAAAAATTATTTTACTCAAGAGTAAAATCTTGTTAGAAAGGGGAAATTATCTAAACAAGTCACAGTGACAAGTGCCACAGATGTTTGATACAGAGGCAGCAGCCAGAGATGCTTGCACCACAGGAAGGAAAATGGGCTGCATTCGTAAGCTCATTAGATAGGATTTAACTGTAGAAAGATATGGGCTTTCAGCGTGTATGTGCGTCAAATCTATCCTATCACCAGAGCAGACTTCCCCAGCCCATTTGGGATAACAATCCTAAATGGCAGTGATTATTGTGAAGTTCTTTATAGGCTTCTCAATTCTTTATTTGAGCTGGCATATTCACCAGAAGAGGGTAAAATCCAAGTCTCTAGAACAGACATTTAATTAGTGTATCTGATGGGGAAAAGAGACAAGGAGAGAAACAGGGTAAGGAGTAGAATCCCAATTAAGGGATGGCCCAGAACTGAAACCCTTAAACGTTCAGATGTTTCTCTAGCTATGGAGCATTTGGTCCACTTTTTTGGTTTATAAACTAGAGGTTTGGTCCTCAGTGGCTGCCCTATGCAATGTGGTGCCATAAACAGGGACTGCCTTTCTTGAGAAAAGCCACCACTATTCTGGCCTAAAGATAAGGAGAACATGCAGAGACATGAAGAAGGAAGTTAGCAAGTAACAATTTTCTTAGACTTCACAGAAACTCTAGACTCCTATTATAGTTATTTTTCCCACCCTAGATTAGGCAATTGCCCCCTGAAAATAGACATCTTGTGTCATCACATTTGATGCTTGAGAAAGAGTGTTGGGGTTCATACATTACTCACTATAGAGTGGTATGTAGGAGAGATTCATAGACTGGCAGTCAGATGGTCTGGATTCTTCCCCTAGTCTTGACACTAATTAGCTGACCTTGTACAAATCACTTTTCCTTCCTGAGAATCAATGAAAAAAAATTGAACTGTATCTTCATATCTCCTGATCCAAATTATAGTATAGACTAATAGAATATTTTATTTCTTTATCTATAGCTATTCTGCCTTCCACAGTTTTAGCAAAGTAGCTCTCTCAGGGTATCAGAAGGGTAACAGGAGAGAAAAAAGAAGCCAGAAAACATGGGATGAAAGGAAAATGAATACTTCATTTTACTTTTCTTCAAGATTATAGATTTCAAAATGTAAAGAATTCCCTAAAGGGATAATAAGAAAAAAAATACTTGTAGAAAAAATATGTATAGTCACATTCTTTGTGGTGGCAAAAAAAATTGAAAAATGGGGGAGTGTCCATCGATTGGGGAATGGCTGAACAAATTGTGTTATCTGATGGTGATGGAATACTATTGTGCTGACAGGAATGATGAACTGGAAGATTTCTATGTGAACTAGAAAGACCTCCAGGAATTGATGCAGAGTGAAAGGAGTGGAACCAGGAAAACATTGTACACAGAGACTGAAACATTGTGGCACAATCAAATATAAGAGACTTTTCTACTAGTAGCAATGCAATAATCTAGGACACCAAGGAATTTATGAAAAAGAGTGCCATCCACATCCAGAGAAAGAACTGTGGGAGTAGAAACACAGAAGAAAACCATATAATCAACCATGTAGTTTGATGGGTATATGATTGTGGTTTTGGCATTAAAAGATCACTCTATTGCAAATATGAATAATAGAGAAATGTGTTTTGAACAATGATACATGTATAACCCAGTGGAATTGCTTGCCAACTCAGGGAGTGGGGAGTGAAGAGGGGTGGGAAAAATCTTGAGTTATCTAACCATGGAAAAATATTCTAAATAATTAAATAAAATTTTTTAAAAATGTAACTAGTTGTGAAACTTTGGAGAATAAGAAAAATTGATCTAGAATCATTTCTTTATTGGGAAAAATTGGACTAGACCCTTTCCATTCTCCATGTTACTCTATGATGAGGTAGTCTTTTACTTTGGGAAATATTAAATTGTAATTAAAGGACCTGTATTTGTATCCCACCTGACTTTCACCATATAACTTTGATCAATTCATTTTCTGGGTTTTCCTTAGGTTCTTTGTCTATAAAAGGAGGATGTTTGGGTTACTTACTTCTATGATTACTTCTGCTTCTAAAACTATGATTCTACTAAATTATGAAGTATAGGATCCTTCTTATAGCCAGCACTTTCATTAGTTGTGGAAGCACCATGGATGAAAAAAGAAAGGTTGTGTTGGGAATCAGTCCCAGAACTGATAGGTACTTTCCCCTTAAGTTGATATTGTAACTATATATAGTTTTCTTTACTGATCTAGACCTTGATTTTATTTGGGATGAATGATTTGGATTTATTTCTTTAGTACACATCAGGTGAAATTGAGGCTCTAAAAAAGTAAACACTGTATCACCAAGATTGACTGCTTATTTTAGATTATTGATCTGATAACAATGAGCCTACTAGCAGGTTATTTGATATTTTTCAGGCTGAATACCTGAAATGACCATTTTTTTGGTTGGATAAGTGGAGGGGAAAGCAATGTTTGTATTTCCATTTTTCTTAGGTAATGTAAAATGATAAAGAATATGATACTGGAAATCTTGCATTTAAGTCCTTGATTTTTCAACTACTTAATGCTTTGGCTATGGGCAAATCACTTACTGTCTCTGAATCTCTCTCCCTTTTCAGTTGTCACACCTTAACTCAAAAGATTATGGTGAGAATCAAACAAGATTTTATATGTGTATCTGTGTTTTCTACCTATAAAGTCTTTAAAATTTAAATATTATCCATATTAATAATTATTTATTACACATAATTTGCTCTTATCAATTAGTATAATAATGAAAACATATGAATAATAACAGGATTAGTATGATTCAGTGGATACAATACCCAATTATGAGCAAGGATGCTCTTCAATCATTTTCTAGTTGTATACAAGTCTTCATGGCCCCATTTGAGGTTTTCTTAGAAGTTACTGGGATGAATTATCATTTCCTTTTCCAGCTCATTTGACAGAAGAGGAAAGTGAGGCAAACAAGGTTAAGTGACTTACCCAGGGTCACACAGCTAGGCAATGTCTGAAGTAAAATTTGAACCCAGGAAGATGAGTCTTCCTGACGCCAGGTCCAGAACTCTATCCACTGTACCACCTAGCTACCCTATGAACAAGGAAAACCCGGATTTAAATCTTGCCTACAAAGATCATATACTGTGATGTAAGAAGGACCTTGGAAGTCATATAATTCAATTCTCGTGCTTTTGAAATGTGACCATCAGCAAGCTACTGTTATAAAGAGTTTTATTAGGTTCATTCTGTCTCATCAAGAACAGAAGTTTTTATTAACATCACTCTGTCTCCTTTAAGAGACAGAGCAGAAAGATCTTGCTTCTGGCTCTTTAAGAGGCCTATCATAAAAGAGAATTCTGTGAGTTCTGGAAACAGTTTCTCTGACTTCTTTGGGAGCAGGGTTGCTGGATCATTTCTCTCAGACAAATAAGATCTGTTAGCTATTTTGAGACAGTGACTTTGAGAGTTGGAGATATATCTACAAATTGGAGTGAAAGTCTGTTTCTGGAGAGCTGAGTGCCTCTTGGTCCACTCTCTCTGACTTGGGAGCTGAGCCCATGTTAGTGTCTCTCTGCTAAGGGATTCTGATGGTTGGCTTGTGGCGGTTGGAGTTGAAAAGAACTGATACTTACTTTAAGGAGGTTACAGAAGATTTTATTAACTAGAACAGTTTAATTAGAGAAATATTATTTAAAATAGTTGAGAGTAAGTTAAGGAGGTCTGCTCTGGCAGACAAGAAGAAACTGAAAAAAGCAGTTAGATCTTGGGGGGGGGAGTTAGATATTTTAGCTTTAGAACTTTAGACATGATATAGGATTAATGGATATAATTCCAATTTCCTACCTCTTATTGCCTCTTCCTATCTTTCCTCCAAATAAATAAGGATTGTACCGGACTGCTTCCAGCCTTTTATCAATCAGCTGCACAATAGTTAACCCCCTAAAAGCTTAGCATTTATAAAACATCTATAAATATTATTACCAACAACAGTTCATCAATAACAGCTTAACAATAACAGCTATTATTTGGCTATAACACTCCCTAACTTCTCTGAGGTTTAGGCAATTCCAGAAGACTGATACACTTCATAACAGGTTACAGTCTTTCATGGAGGAAGATACTCTTTTAAGGTTTACAGGTTGTACAGTGAATGGGGTATTAAGCATAAAAATCAGCAAGTCTTGAGTTCAGATTCAATATCAAGCACTTACTAGCTGTGTGATCCTAGGCATATCACTTACCGTCTCTTTGCCTCACTTTCCTCATCTATAAAACTGAGATATCAATAGCAACTATTTCCCAGGGTTGTTGTGAGGATCAAATGAGAAAACTGTAAAACCTTTAGCACATTGCCTGTCCATAGTAAGTGCTATATAAAGGTTAGCTGCTAGCTATTATTATGAATGAAATCACAGATGATGAAATCTAGGTAGCATCAATGTGGTTAATTCTTCCACCAAAGCTGATCAGGGGTCCTCTGTGTCTTTGGAAATGATTCCAGAGAGTTGTAGTTTATGAAAGTTTCATCCATCTGTAGCCAAACTAGTCTCTGTAAACTTGACTCACTGCTGCTCACTCAGATGCTCATACTCAAAGGTTCAAGCTTTTCCAGTTGAATAAGACTGCCAGAGTTTATTGGGTCTCTGAAATAGGGATGGATTTAGTCAGAAGTCTTGGGTCTGAATCCTGGCTCTCCAATCTGAGTGGCATTAAGCAAGTCAATTAATTTCTCTTTGCCTCACTTTCTTCCTACATAAAATAATGGGGTTAGAGTACATTACCTCTAACATTCCTTGTAGTTCTAAATCTGTGCCTGCATGATGCAGTGGCTTTTATAAAAGATTGATGATGTTAATATTAGTAATTACTAAAATTATGGTATGAGCAACTAGGTGGCATGGTGGAGTTAGGAGGACCTGTGTTTAAATGTGACATAAGGCACATACTAACTGTGTGGACAAGTTGCTTAACCAAGTTTGTCTCCGTTTCTCCTTTGCAAAATGAGCTGGAGAAGGAAATGGCAAACCCCTCCAGTATCTTTGTCAGAAAAACCCAAATGGGATCACAAAGTGTCAGAGAAGATGAAAATGATTCAAGAACAAAAATAATGTGAAGGTTAACCAATTCCTATCCAATGCAATCATCAATGTAATGTTTTTATTGTTAGTTGGGTGAAAACCCCAGAAGAAAATTTTCTGATTTAGAATTTTTCATTTGCTAGATCTGACTTCAATGGCTACGTTAGTAAAATATTAAATCAGATTAAGCATAGAAAGGGGCCTATGGCAAGGACCATGGAGCAAGAAAACACCTTTCCCAGGATTCATTAGCTTCTAGTCCCAATGATAACAACAATCTTAGGAATAAAGGTATTGACTAAGAGATATGGCAGCAGGTACAGGCCTGTATTTAATTTGTACATTCTTCTACAGTTTCTACAAAACTAGTCAACCCTCTGAATTCAGTTCAGGTTTTATGAAGGACAAAAACATATTTCTAGAGTGACTAGGGGCATCCTGAGTGTAAAGAGCAGTCCTTTCTGTAATCTTGGAGGATATAAAAGTTCTAGTGCAGAATTAGCAGAATTCAGTTAAGTTTACCATCTATTTAGTGTCTGTTAAGTTCAAGGGATCAACACCAAGCTAAGAGCACAAAGGGGAAAATGAAATAATCCTTTCTTTAAGAAGCTTGAAAATCTACCAGAATAGCTCAACGTACCAAAAAAAAGAAAATGGCGGTGAAGATTGAGAATATATACATACATATGTGATGTGTGTATGTATGATACATATAGTATATATTGTGTAAATGTAGTATATGTGTCGTGTTTTGTGTGTATAGTATATATTGCAGATATGACCATATGATAAATGTATTGCATATATAAAGTATATATTGCCTATATGTAGCATATATGTTATATGTACATTTATATGTGTGCATATTTATAGTATAGATGGTATATATGGTGGATGTATATATGACATAGATGATTATATATGATGTGTATATATATATAGCATATATGTGGTATATGTTGTATATATCTATATCACATACCTGAAATTTTTTGCTGAGTATACCTTCCATGCTATTAGGTAATTTTATTGTTGTTGCTAAAGTTTGCATGATTTATGAGTATCTCATTTTGTTCCAAAAACAAACATGAACCACTTGACCAGCTTGAGATGAAACTAACTTCCCCAGAAAAATACATTGATTCATCCATTTGTCATCTTATTTAATCTTAACAATAATATTGTGAAACCAGAAAATGCTCCCTCTGTTCAAAATAGTCCTGGATTTTTAATTATCTACTATTGGGTTACATAAACTTGAGGAGAACACTCATAAAAAGTTAGATGGAAGAGATTAGACATCATCTAGTTCTTCTCTCTATTTGTAGATAAAGAAAATAGCAAAGTACAGTAAGATAAAATTGTCCAGTAGAAAAATAAATTGGTTTTGTAGTCATAGGACCTAAATGATGTCTGCTACTTATTACTCAAATGACCTTGGATAAGTCACCTACTTACTTTTCTGGGTATCACTTTCCTTATCTTTGAAATGAAGAATTGAACCAGAAGACTTTGATGACCTCTCAATTCTAAATCCTTTGGTTTAGAATTTGAATTCTGCTTCAGACTCCCAAAGTTAGTGAAAGAAGTGGAACTAGAACTCAGGTTTCTTGACTTTCAACAGTTTTTTTTTCCACTACTTCATATTGCCTGTTAAAGACTTATTTGAGGGCCAAGTGTGCAGTCATAGTCCTAAAACTAAAAAAAAATGTTTTACATGATTGCACATGTAAAATATTTCAGATTGCTTACTGTTTTGGGAAGGGGAGAATCTGGGAAGGAGTGAAGAAGGGAGAGTAGAAAGGAAGGAGATAATTTGGAATTCAAAATAAAAAGAATGAATGTTGGGGACAGCTAGATGGCTCAGTGGATTGAGAATCAGGCCTAGAGACAGGAGGTCTTGGGTTCAAATTTGACCTCAGACATTTCCTAGCTAACCTTAGGCAAGTCATTTAATCCCATTGCCTAGCCCTTACTGCTCTTCTGCCTTGGAACTAATATGCAATACTAATTGTAAAATGGAAGGTGAGTTTAAAAAATGAATGCTAAAAAATGTTTTTACATGTAATTGGGAGAAAATAAAATGCTATTTTAAAAAAGGAGTGCAATCATTTCCCATGAATTCCACTTTGAAGTAATATATATATATATATGTATATATATATATATATATAGTTTTAGGCATACTTAGAATGTCTATCACTTACTTCTTCTAACCCTTTCCTGGGTAGTGCCCTAAGGATGAGGAATTATTTTTCAATTTGCAATTTTATATGCTCCCTGGTATTGTAGTAATCTGTGTAAGAATTCTTCTTCCAAAGTTCGCTGCAATTCTTCATCATGGCATGGAGGCGACCTAGGGTCCTCAAAGCCTAATCCAGCAAAGCACAAGTTTTCACAGGTCCTTGTAGACCAGGGGAGAAATACAAAGTGGCTCATCATCACAAAATAATGAAATTTTCATTTACAGACCCTTCCTTCCTTCCTTCCTTCCTTCCTTCCTTCCTTCCTTCCTTCCTTCCTTCCTTCCTTCCTTCCTTCCTTCCTTCCTTCCTTCCTTCCTTCCTTCCTTCCTTCCTTCCTTCCTTCCCTTCTTCTCTCCTTCCTTCCTTCCATTTCTCTCTCTCTCCCTCCCTCTCCTCCCTCTCTCCCTCTTTCTCTCCTTTACCTTTTGTCTTATAATCAATACAGTATATTGGTTCTAAGGCAGAAAAGAAGTAAGGACTTGACAGTGAAGGTTAAGTGACTTGCCAGGGTAACACACTTAGGAAGTGTCTGAGACTAAACTTCAATCCAAGACCTCTCATCTCTGGGTCTGGCTCTCTATCCATTGAACTACTTACCTGACCCCCACAGACACTTTTAAAGACTATCTACCCAATCAAAGATATGCTGTGATCTGCCATGATGGTGACCATTTACAAAATTAAAAATCTTCAATGTATTTGTGTAGGATATATTTACTTTACTAGACTACAAGTTGCAGGAGGGCAAGAATCATATTTGTCTTCCTTATAGTGTTTTATACACAGCCGAAGTTCAATAAGCATTTATTGAATAAATCAGTAATAAAATATTAGAAATGGTTAAATCTAAGAGGAAATGTGATTAAGGGAAGGGAAATCTTATTTAGATAGAGACAGAGTTGGCTTATTCTTTGATGTAGAGTTGAAAATCAAATAATGAACATTATTATTTTAGTCATTTTGGATTTCTGTCATATGAACATATGGTATTTTGTCAGTCATACTTCTGTAAAGGTATGTATTATAGCTATCTGTGTTGGTATTTTATATCCTAGTAGAATGGGGTGGGGGAAAGAAATAAAAATGAATTAATTAATTGCTATATGCCTGCCACTGTACTAAGTACTTTGTGAATATTATCTCATTTGATCCTTACAACAACTTTGGATGATATGATCCCCATTTTACAGTTGGGGAAGTACTCAGCAGTTAAATGTCTTGCCCAGGGTCAAAGAACTAGGAAGTAACTAAGCCTGATTATGAATTCAAGATTTCCTGAATCTAGGGCTAATGCTCAGTTCCACTGAATCACCTAAAACCTAGTGCCGTTGATTGGGAATTGGAGGATATTCAGTGTATAATAAAGATTTAATAGTTCGTTGAAGTTCATATTTCCTGTAGCCAAAAGTGGGGGTAGGAACTACATTCATACAGACTAGGTATGTTCACATTCTGGACACAAAGAAAAGCGAGGACAAATGTTTGGAATGATCTTGAATGTAATGACTATTAGGATGACCACTAACAAAAACCATATGACCTTTGAAGCATGTAAAAACTTTTTTTTCAGTTAACCTAAGACAGAGTAATGATAGAACACCGAATATCCATTTGGGCACAGCACCTGGTGGAGGACCCCAGGTGGGAGAGTTGGGTTCCATGCTATTTAACATTTTTATTTATGATCCAGATGAAGGAACCAGCAATGTATTCATGAAAGGTGTAGATGCTACCAAATGGGGAGATACTGTAAACATGAATGAGCATAGAGAAGTAAGGCCAATGGACCAAAAGAATTGGGCAGGAAAGGAGAAAATAAGTTTCCATGTAGAACATTTATAACTCACCTACATGAGGAAATGTAGTAGAAGGCTAGGAAGCAGTAAACAAAATTTTTTAAAGTCCTAGAGATAATGTAGAATGAAGAATTTGAAAGGTTTCTGTTATCCTTTTGTTTGAGTCATGTATAATTCTTTATGACCTTATTTTGGTTTTTTTTTGCAAAGATAATGGAATCCTTTGACACTATCTTCTCTGGCTTGTTTTACATATGAGGAAATTAAGGTAAGGGCGGTTAAGTAACTTGCCCAGAGTCACGCAGCTAATAGATATCTGAGGCCAGATTTGAACTCGGGAAGATGAGTCTTCCTGAGTCAAGCAGGTTATCCACTGTACCACCTAGCACAGAATTTAAAAAGGATAATCTCTACATAAAAGAAGTCCCATATAATTATGTCCCAGGACTCCAGTAATTTTATTTTCTCCTATGTGGAGAGGAGGAGGAATGAATATCTTTAGATTCTCTCTTTTCACTCAGGTAAGATGGCAAATCAGTCACCTTCCTCCAGAAGTCTCTTCCCAGTGCATGAACTTTAGCAGATGAAATCTTCTCATGCTCTCTTTCAAATTGTCTCCTTTTCCTTACTTAGAACTTTGTAATTACAATGTCTTTCTACTGCTTATCTTAAGAGATCATCACTGTTCTGTGAAATAGATAGTAAGTAAATGATAAGGATGGGAACAGAATTTGTGATTTCATAATTTCATTGTCATAGGGAGCTTTGGGGTGGGAAAACTCCCTCTACCAACACAGATTGGAATGTTCTCTGTGAAATTATTAGAGCTACCAGATCAATGAGATGCTAAGGAGTTCCCTCAGAGTCATACAGTCAGTAGCGTCAGAGAGGCATAATTCAAACACAACATTCCTGACTAGGGCAGGCTAACAGTCCCCTGTGCCATGTTGAAAATATATTTTTATACCTATTTATAAGGTTAGGAAGTTTAGGTAACTTACCTAATGTTGCCATCTAATAGGTGACATTAATTTGAGCCCAGTTTTTTTAAAATTCTCATCAATTCTACAGTATTGCTAACTTGGGAAGATGGAATTTGGTGAATTGCTGTGGGCTACCTGAAAATATTTGAGTAACAAGCTCTAGGTGGAAGTATAAGGGCCAATCATTTTTACTTTGGAAGGTCTATGGAAAATTCAGGATGCAATGGGAAGAATTAAAGAACAGGTAAGGGAGAGGAAGAAGGAAACAAGAAGAAAGAGTTTTTAGTTGAAAGAGATCCTATATAGAGATCACTTTATTCAATTTACTCATTTTTGCAGGTGAGAAAACTGTGGTAAAAACAATGCCCAAATCCAGTGTTCTAACTATTATGTTAACAAGGAAGTGGGAAAAAAGAGAGGAGGGAAAGTCAGAAATAAAAACTCATAAGCCAGAGCAAGAGCCAGAGAGAAAATAGAGAAACATCTCCCTGTCATATTGTAGTTTATATTAATTTCTTAGTTTTTGCAAAATATTTCCTATTATTATTCAGAACTTATTCAAACACTCTCTCCCTTATTGCTCTAATCTACTACCATAACTTCAATTATTATGTCCATGTAGCCCCTGCTCTTATTCTTGTATCCAGCTCCAAGATGGATGAGGTCTTTAGGGAGGATATAGCACCTGCCCTGTGAGGGCTTGCTGAGTCCTTTTCAGAGCTGTTCATTCACCTTTGGTGTTTACCTGTCACCCATCTCTCCAAGAAGCTGTAGCCACACTTCAGGAAAACTGTCTCAAAGGATGAACTAAACTATGTTGAGGGTAACTGACAGACCTCACGGATAACCCTTGGTGAGTTAGTGGGATAACCACCCCAGGTATGTGAAGCCTTCCCCCAGTGGAAGGGCCAGATGAGAACAATTTGTTCCAATGGCCATGAAGAGGTACTGTGTAGGTCTTAGAACTAGGTCAGATTTTCAAAGAGGCCAAGGCATTGTATCCCAGCCCACCACAGTCATCCTCACCTTTGTCTTGCCACTGGACTTTGATAACTCTGGAAGAAAGAGTGAGGCTGATAACTCTGTGCAACTCTGCCTCGTTTAAATCCAGTTTATGAGCAAGTCAATAAATCACTCCATGATGTCACCAGATCTCTTTGAAAACAAAAGATAAACAATAATCTAGCTCCAGTCACTCCTTTAAGCCTTCCATATCTCCAATTGCCTCATGGACTTTCCTACCAAAAATATGTGTTAGAATCTCAAACAAACAAACAAAAAAAAGGTTACGAACTGAATTCATCTTCTCTGATAAACTTTCTCCTCTCTTCATGTTTCTTATCTTTTTTGTGTTTTAGTCACTCATCCTGGCCCCAAACTTCAGTGTCATCACTCATTTTTCCCTCTCTCTTTTCACCCCAAGTCCACTCAATTGTCAGGTTCTGCCAATTATACCTTGAAAATATTTATTTTTGCATCTATCTCTTCCTGTCTACTAAACCTTGTCATCACTAGTTCAGGTCCTCATCATCTCTTGCCTGGATAATTTTAAAAGCTTCATAACTAGTTGCTTTTCCTTGAGTATCTTTTTTTTTTCTTTATTCAATCCTTTAAATAGCTCCAAAAATAATAGAATGCACATATACCACCACATCTGGCTATTTTTCATCTATTACTCAAATACTTTTATTGGTTTCCTTATTGCTTAGAGCAGAACTGTCAAACTCATACCCCTGTAGGCTGCAAAACTCCTAAGTGTAACCCAAACTAGATTAAAATGTAATTGGGAAATGTTTGACAATCATAAATATATGTATATATATAAAATATATATATATATATATATATATATATATATATACAACATAGATAACATTAATTTGTGGTTTATAACTCAATATTCAGCCTGGAGGGATCTATTTCTTTTTTTAATCCCTACTTTCCATCTTAGAATCAATACTGTGTATAGGTTCCAAGGCAGAAGAGCAGTTAGGGCTAGGTAATGGGAGTTAAGTGACTTGCCCAGGGTCACATAGCTAGGAAATGTCTTGAGTCCATATTTCAACCCAGGTCCTCCCATCTCCAGGTCTGTCTCTGTATCCACTAAGCCACCTACCAATCCTGGAGGGATCTATTTCTATTTGAGTGTGACCTCACTGGTTTAAAGAATAATATCCAAACTCTCTAGCCGGATAGTTAAAACTCTCCTGAATCTAACTCCATTTTATACTTGTGGCTTTATCTCATATTACTTCCTTTCACACATTCCTTCATTCCTTCTGCCTCCAAACTGGATTGTCATCCATACCTAACTTTTGTCCTAGGTGTCTATATTTACTTAAATTATGCTTGGAATATTTAGGATTTAGGATTAGGATTAGCCAAGTAGTAGAGTAGTTAGAGCACCAGGAAGATCTTTGTTCCAATCTAGTCTCAGATACTTACTAGTTGTGTCTCTGAGTAAGTCACGTAACCCTGTTTAACCTCATTTTTCTTATCTATAAAATGAGTTGGAGAAGAAAATGCAAACCATTCCAGGATCTTTGCCAAGCAAACCCCAAGTGGGGTCATGGAGAGTCAGAAATGAATGAAACAACTGAACAAAATAATATGCCTGGGATACATTGCCTCCTCACCTTTACCTTCCAAAATCCCTTTCTTTCATCACTCTGCTCAGATACTACCTCCTCAGTGAGGATGTTCCCGATCTCCCTATGTGAAAGTGACTGTTTCCACTTTGTAATTTTTCTAAAGCAATTTTTGCATCTCTTTATTTTTATCATGTTCCACTTTGCATTTAGTTGAATCTATGTCACATCTCCACTATTTGTTGGTAAGTTCCTCAAAGACAAAACCTATATTTTTAATATTTATATCTCTATTCTTTAGTACAGCATCTTGCACATATTGTTGTTCAGTCATGTCTGACTCTGTGTGACCCTGTTAGAGATTTTTTTGGCACTGACACTAGAGTAGTTTGCCATTTCCTTTGCCAAATCATTTTACAGGTAAGGAAACAGAGGCAAACAGGATTTAGTAATTTGTACAGGGTCACACAACTATAATAAGTGTCTGAGGCCAGATTTGAAATCAAGTTATCCTTACTCCAAGTCTGGTTCTTTATCCATTGTGCCACCTAGTTGCCCATAATTAGCAGTTATAAAATTTAATTGAACTATGTGCCCCCACCACAACCTTTACAGGTCAGTATTCAAGATGGAAGAAGTAAATTTATATGATTATGTAAATGAGGAATGCAATTAAAAAAAAAGAAAAAGAGATGGAAAGAATGACGGCATATGAAAAACCTTGCCATGATTAGAGCACAGAGGACCTGATATACTAAATGTCATTATAGCTTCCTGTATCTCAGGAAGGATTTCAAAGAAGTTTAGCTAAGTTCCTCGCTTGAGATGCTTTTCTCATCTCACCTCCAGACACTCACTGGAATCTGGGAGACACTGGCATTGCTCTTTAGCCCTCCATGATTCACTCATGGCTCCGGGGCATCCTACCATCTGGCCCATGCATGGCCTACCCATTGTAGGTCGGTGGCCCTGTGGAGATTATCCCTCTTGTTTACCATTGGTCCATCTTTTCCTGAGCAGAGGGCTGCATTCCCCACTGAGACCCATATCTTCCAAGCCAAGCAATTCTATTTTCAAAAGAAGGGAGGCTGAAGCCTGACTGCCTTTATGCAAACTAAGTAGAGCCCTGAGGCAGAGAGTGAGTTGCCAGTACCACCCTTGGATGGTTCTAAGTTTGGATGCCCCTGACCTATCCTGTTTGCAAACACAATTAGGTAGAAGCAGAAACCACTGCAGGTACTAACTTTACAGAACAGCCTTGCAAAAGTACATTGGAGGATTTTATATATTGATTAAGCACAATAATATTAATATATTTTTTGCCTCTAGTCAGCTTCCTTTCTTCAGAATTTTCCCAAGTGGGACTGAGAAACTTTCCTTTATTTCAGCTGAATACTAATGTTACAAACTTGGTCCTGACCACTTGACCTGTACCTATCTCCTTTCATTTCTTCTCTCTCTCTCTCTCTCTCTCTCTCTCTCTCTCTCTCTCTCTCTCTCTCTCTCTCTCTCTCTCTCTCTCTCTCTCTCTCTCTCTCTCCCTTCTCTCCCCTGTGTCTCTGTCTCTGTCTCTCTTTTCCTGTTTCTCTCCCTCCCTTCCTTCCCTCTTTCTCTCTCTCTTTCTTGCCTTCTCTCTCTCCCTCTCCTTCTCTCTCTCTCTTTTCCTGTTTCTCTCCCTCTCTTCCTTTCCTCTCTGTCTGTCTGTCTGTCTGTATCTCTCTGTCTCTGCCTCTCTCTCTGTATCTCTCTCTGTCTCTGTCTGTCTGTCTATCTATCTGTCTGTCTGTCTGTCTCTCTCTCTTCCCCTCCCTTTTAACCAACCTCCACCACCCTAACTTTTTTTTTTTATCCTCTGGAGACAACCTCTCATATTTTCACTTTTGGACTCACGGGCTCACCACTGACTCAGTGACTGATGGTTTGAGCACTGACTGCCTTGACCTCGTCAACATCAGAAAGTGTTTTCAAATCTCAGTCATCTCTGACAGCCTTTGAGAAGAGAAATGAGACAGCCTCCCTGACACAAAGGCTTCTGGCCTGGGGTAAAAAATTCCTTTTGAAAAAAAATTTTTTTTTCTGAACACTCTATAGACCACACTGCTTTCCATTCATCTTGCGATCTAGCCCATCCATCCCCAATTTCATATTAGCTTTCAGACACTCGAATTTTTCTGCTTATTGGAGTCTGGCCACTGCACCTCAGATGTTGCCCCATTGTCCCAGCCTTGGCTTTGCCTGGCCTTTTGTGCAAAAAAGAAAGTGACCATTTTACATAACATACTTAATGATATTTCTGTCTAGGGAAAATAAAAAGATTCCTCTTATTTCTAAAGGTAACACCCACAGAAGAAGTGAGGAAGGTGCTTTATGAAGTCACAGCTTCACCTCATGCAGAATGCTAGAAGGCAACAACTTAGGGAGGGGAGTATGGCAAAGACTTTTCCCAAATTGACTTAACTTCCATAGGAGTCTTTTGAAGGAAGTGATGATTTATCAAGAAAGGTAATATAGGCTAATAAATGTTATAGTGAACTCAGAAAAAGGAGTCCTGGGAATTATTCCTAATTTGGCTTTTGATTTGTTGAGTGACCTTCATCTTTCATAGTCTCAATTTCCTGATCTATAAAATGGAGGTAAAATACTAGCTTCCACTTGAATTTGGCCTTATCATACCTGTTTTGAGAATTTCATAAAGCAGTATCTGGTGATACTTTAGAGAAACATACTTTAGAAATGTGAATTATTTTTAAACCTAATTTCTTGATAGTCAAGAGGACACAATGCCCTTTCACACGTAAGGAAAATATCTATCTGCCTTTCTAAACTCTAGTATAATTTTTTTTTGGTATTATGGTTATTTCCTACTATTTTCTCCCCAATTGCATTGAGTCTTAACTCATAGTAAAGAAAATTATTTAAGCCAAATGAATCAGTAAAATAATGGAGATGGATAACAAGTGTAGCATTCTGCCCCTATAGTCTTGTTGCCTTTCCTACCCCTGCCCTGACTCTCAGCCTCATTGGATGGAACTGTTTGATAAGCTGTTCTTTCAAATCTGAATCAATTTCAAAATCAATCTTAGCTGCCTTATAGAGGAATTTTCATTTTCTTTAGTGTGGAAGGAGGATGGATGAAATATGATCATTTTGAGTTTGGGGACAATATCTACCCAGTTAAAGTAACTTCTGAGGCAAATTATTTAGTTATAGTGTTGTATCAAAAAGAAACTCCCAAATTGTACTTTATTCCCTTCCTTGGTATTTCTCTTCAGCTCTCTTTGTTCTGAATCTGTTAATATATGCCATCCCATGTCTCTTTGAACATCCGAATTCTTTGGGCACAATTCATATATCCCACATCCATATATCCCATATATGTTCAGCTATTCTGTATTTTATGTGACTATAATGTGATCTATGGAAGTCTTTAGTCTTGGGGTTTATGCCTAGTCCTGAGATTTATGGATCAGATTAATGACTTTTCTCACATAGTTCCAAATTAGTTTCTAGAAAAGTTGCGCCAATGCATTGCTTCTTCATTAATGGTGAATCTCTTTTGATTATTGTCAATAAATCAGTCTAACAGTCAACAAACCTTTGTTCATGTCTATTAGTGTCTATACATCAGGTGGTGTGCTATTTTCTGGGAATAAAAAGACAAAAATAAAGATGTCTTTTCTCCCAAGGAGCTTACATTTTACTTAGGGAGAGCTGAGTTCAAACCTAACCTCAAACACTTAGTAGCTTTGTGATCCTGGGCAAGTCATTTAACCTCTTCTATCTCAATTTCCTCAACTGTTAAATAAGGATAAAAACAGCACAATTAGTTGCTAAGGTTATTGGATTGAATGAGATAATGTTTTTTAAAAGGTTCATTAGAGTGGTTGGCTCATACTGCATACTTAATTTTTCTTTCCCTTTGTTCTTGGACCCACTATCAGAGAGGTAGAGTTAGGAACCAATTATCAATTGTATTCTCTTTGTGCTGTAGAAAAGTCAGCAAGTAGTTGATACAGGGAAATAAGACTCAGTTTCCCTGATTTGGGTGGGAAGTTTCGTAACCATAAGCCTAAAAAAGTAACCTATGGAAGATGATTGCATTTCCTCTATAGGTGTGGAAAGTACATACTTTTGTCATGTAGGACTAAAGAGGAAGAAGGGGAATGGAGTTTTATTGAAATATTATTTAATACTTCAAAAGATTCTTGATTCCATATATATATATGGGAAGGTATTTTGCTGATTTACATACTAACTTGTGCCCTCCATATCTTAATATATGATTTTCTTAAGTTGCTATGGTCAAAAAAATTAAATATCACTGTAGGTTCATAATATTTAGAGTTGGAAAGACCATTAGAAATCAGCTAATCTAACTGCCCCATTATAAAGAAGAAGATTGAACCACTTACCCAAGTCACCTTGGGTTCTAGCTCAGTACCCTCTGACTCCAAAGCCAATGAGTGTTTTTTTTTTTTAATTATTATACCACATTGACTCTAAGCAAACCCTCTGGGCATAATCTCTTCAAAACAATTTGGTTTGTTTTCATACAATAAACACATAATCTATCACAGGATCTATAATTAAACTCTTTCTAGCTTTACAGGACCATTCAGAGATTGTGGTCCTCTAGAACATTCCCCATGCCATAATAAGGCATGGGGGAAGGATTTCAGTAGGGAAATTATAATAGTAATAGTTATTATTAGTGTTGGTGGTGGTCTGAACTTGTGATATTTTCAGTGTAAGGAATTCCCAGGGTCAAAACTCCTTTCACAGATGCAGGCTTGGTAACTTCTACAATTTAATAGTCTTAGAACCTTTCCTGTGGGTCACAGAGAACTTAAAGGACTTACGAATGACTAGTAGATTGCTTCACATGCACTCACCTTGAAGCACCTTGGGATATCTTACCCTCTGCCCTTTCACTGTGTATGCTCCTAACCAATGTAAATTAATCTATTCATTTTGAAACTCTTCCCTAGGTTCCAACTGGATTTGTTAATGAGGAGGTACAAACTCCTTTATATAACTATAGCTAGCTGGTCCCACACTAGGGTTAGATTGAGGTTCAAATGAGTTAATGAATATAAAGTGCTTTGCAAACATCAAAGTGCTATATAAATGTCTGTTCATTATCATCATTAATGCTACTATTTTCTTGTTGTTCACTTGTTTCAGTCATATCTGATTCTTTGTGACCCCATTTTGGGGTTTTCTTGGCAAAGATACTCAAATGGTTTGCCATTTCCTTCTCAAGCTCATTTTTATAGATGTGGAAACTGAGGCTAACAGGGTTACATGACCTGCACAAAGTCACATAGCTAGTGTCTGAGGTCAGATTTGAACTCATGAAAATGAGTCTTTCTATTTCCCAGCCCAGTGCATCTATCTACTGCACCATATAGATGCCCTACTTGTTGTTATTACTCTTGTTAACTTCTAGTCATCAGGCCTCCAGATTGGTGATGATTTCATTCCCTGAGCCTTCTACTACATTCCTGCTGAGCTCAAGCAATGTTTATAGAGCAATACAGGGGTGTGCTGGGAAATGACTAACAACTGGGCTCTCAGAGAAAGAAAATGCAAGCACACACTTTTAAATTTAATCTAAAGAATTAACACTCTCTCCAAATCTCAACAATGAACAAAACTCTAACTCAAGTCCTAATTTGGAGCTTCCTAATTTCTGAAGTGTAATGCTCACATTAAAATGTTCACTTCACTCCTCTAACTCAATGAACTCCGGTGGTTTCCTATAACCTCCAGGATAATGTACAAAATAATCTGTTTGATATTAAAAATCCTTTATAATCCAGCCCCCTCCTTCCTACCTTTCCAGTCTTCTTATGCATTTCCCCCTTTCCTTACTCTTCTCTCTGGTGACAGCTGGCCTCCTTGCTGTTTCTTGAACATGTTCCATCTCTCTGCTTCAGAAGTTCTCTGGTTTTCTCCATGGCTGGAATATTTATAAATTGTTTAGCAGAATGGTGCACTTAGTAGGCATTTAATAATATTTATTCCCCTCCTTGATCTTCAAGGGGATCCTTGATCCCCTCCTTTAATTCTGTCTTCTACTTTCCTGAGAAAGTCCCAGAAAATAAATTTAAGTCCCAATTATAATCCCATCTCTTACTGTCAATGTTTTTCAGCCCTTACTAATTCTAGTTGCCTTTCCTCTTATTTTCTTTTTATCTCTTATGTAATTGTTTAGTTTTATCTGATTTTTGTGACTCCTTTTGAGGTTTTCTTGGAAGAGATTCTGGAGTTGTTTGCCATTTTCTTCTCCAGTTTATTTTATAGATGAGGAAACTGAGCCAAATGGGGTTAAGTTACTTGACCAGCATCATACACCCAGTGTTTGAGGTCAAATTTGAACTCATGAAGATGACATCTTGATTAGAGGTTTCTATTTATTTATTTATTATATTTCTATTTCTATTTTCTATTCACTGCACCACTTAACTACTCCAACCATTTCTGATACTATTAGACAAATATTCCCTTCCCTCACCACCACTATTTTATATATGTTTTATTTTCCATTTAAAAGAACATGGACTGTTTCCTTTTTATCTTTCTATCCCTAGCACTCAAAGTATTTAGATCATAGTAAGTGCTAAATAAATGCTTTTTATTCATTTAGTTTTTCATTCATTCATTCATTCATTCATTCATTCATTTATTCATCCATCAGAAGAAAGATGCAAACCAAGGTCTTCTTGGTTCCAAAATCAGCCCTTTCATTAGCATCATCCATATATTATATTTGCATGGCATTTAGCTTTTCAGGATGTTTTTGTAACCTTCCCTCACTACTTTAATATAGCTTGTTGTTTTATCCCATAGCACAGTATATTGTGTACATTTGGGGAGATCCTAGTTTCCCCTGTTTCAAAGAAGGAGGGGGATTCATGTTATTGACAGTGGATTGGACCTAGGGTTAGACCCTGAGGTAATCCTGGCACCTAGAGATGCAGAATCTTTCCATCTTACCTCTGAGTGACAGCTGAACTGCTGGAGGCCTCCAGAGACTCAAGAGGGCTGAAAACAATGTAATTCATTTCCTCATTTTGCACAATACCAAAAAAACCACAACCATTGGTTATGGGCATTGTTGCAAATATGCCATTTTTGTTATTGAGCCATCTGAGTTATAGGTCTTTTATTTACCAGTGGAAACAATTTGAATTTAAAGATGAATTTGCTTTACTTGGAATGTATCACCCCCCCCCCCAACCCCAAGGAATCCTGAGAAACATAGTAGACTTTTCCATCTCAATTTACTTTATCTTCATAACAACCCTTTGAGATATTTGAGATAAGTATGGCCGGTATTATTATTCCCTTTGACAGATGAGCAAATCTAGGTAGAGACAGTCTAATTGGGTCACCTGAAGTCATGCAGGTAGTTAGTAGTTGAATCTTGAATCAGGGTAAGAAGGTAGTTAACTGTGCTACCTCTTTGTGTTTCTGTGACTCATGGGGCTGGAATTCAGAAACTGCCTTTCATTGGCATACTTTTGTGCCCTGAAGAGTTGAGTTGGACCAATAGGACATGCGTCCTATTAAAATTCTCAGTTTGTTCTTTTGAGAAGCTGACCTTTCTCCTGATGCCCCACTGGAACACTCCTTTTGCACAGGGTTCCATTAAATGGGATAGTTTTTTACTTCTGGTATATGCTTTTGTCTATAATAAAGGAAGAAAGTAAGGTCTAAAAGAGAAAATAGCAAGGATTCCCTACATACGTAGGATATGTGTATATAAGTGTGTAATGGGTGTATGTAGTCACAAGTGTATGGGTAGGGAGGTGGCATAGTGGATAGAGTGCCAGGACTCCTCTTCCTGAGTTTAAATATGACCTCAGGCACTTAATAGCTATGCAACCCAGAGCAAGTCACTTAACCCTCTTTGCCTTAGTTTTCTTATTTGTAAAATGATCTGGAGAAGGAAAGAACAAATCCACTCAAGTATTTTGGGGAAGAAAACCCCAAAAGGTGTCTTGAAGAGGCAGACATGACTGAAAATAACTGAGCGACAAAACCTATGTTACGTCTGTTGGAGGGGGGAAAAAAGGGATGAGACAGAGAGACAGAGACAAAGACAAAGACAGAGACAGAGACAGAGACAGACAGACAGACAGACAGACAGACAGACAGACAGAACTAGAGACAGAGACAGAGAGAGAAAAAGAGAGAGATGGAGAGAGAGAGAGAATTACTTTTTCTTATATCTAGAAATGTGAATTGTTTTATTCCTTGATGAATCCCTTCCCCGCTTCCCTAATTTGACATTCACTAAAGACAAAAACTCCATCAACTCCCTTAGAAAGGGGATAAAGCAATTCATTGCATTCCTAGTTGAAACTAGATTTGGGAGATCCAAGAGCTAAGCTCCTGAGAATGTCTTGTCTGCACATCTCAAGAGGGAGCAATTGCTTATGACAACAGCAGAGAGGAAAACACCATGATCCTGATTCCTTATGTTTTCTTCATATTGGAATCAGATTTGTTCTGACCAAGCCCAATGCGAACATTTGCATCTGCTCCTAATCCACTCAGACTACTGGGGCCAGCACCCAGAGGGCTCAGATTCAGACTGTCCTATATGGCCTGCCTAGTAGCTGAGCTGGTATAAAACATGCATGGTAGCTGGAAGGCTTGACTTTAATCCCCAGCTGTGACTTAGTATTTCTTTCTCATTAAGGGCTTCAGGGTTATCAGAGCTGGGAGAATGGTTTCAGATAAGTGTCCACAACCACCCCTGCAAAGCACAAGAATGTCTTTATGTTTTTTAAAGAGAGAATGTATTGGTGGTAAAAAAAAAAAAAAACCCACATGTATTGCATGGAACCTTCCATTGGGAATATCAAATAAAACTACTAAAATCCACAAAGTCTTTGAGATACATTCTTTCAAAATGTGCTCTCATGCTCTGATTCTGAGTTTGCTCATGTCACCTTGAGTGATTCTCCTTTCTCTAGCTGCAGCCTGAGGCTGTTTGGTATCAGTTATATATTTATATCTATCAGGATTTTTAGCATCACAGTCCCCAAAACACTGAGTTGCTCCATGGGAACTGGCATTAGAATACAGAACACCATCCATACTGTAGGCTGATCGTGGGGTGGCATATGCCTTTCCATTTGCTGTCCTAATTTTCAATCATTCTTCCATTTCCTAAATGGAGGTTTACCCCAAGGGTAACTCAATCTCACTGGGAGAGAAATCTGAAATATACCCTCAAATTGCTTAAGGATTCACTCCTGAAACAACACCTCACATACATACTCGTACACTTAAAGGTATTGACTCATCACTGACCATACTTTAATTTATGTGTCTGTTATTGGCAAACTCATGTTGACTAAGGCTTTCAAACATGCTTTATCTTCCTTGCAATTAACTTGATTATATTTTATTCCATCACAAATGATGTGCGGTTATATTTATTCTAATGATCTTCAGCAACATGAGAATTTCCTGATGTTGTCTCGTAGTCTGAGGAGCACGCAGTCAGTACCATAAATAACCATGAGGTCTTATTGCCCTAGACTATAACTCCTTGCCTTCCTGTTGCCCAGCATCTTTGGATTTTAGGAGAAACTCCAAGTCTAGGACAAGAAAGAATTCCACTGAATCATAGATTTCTATAACTGAAAGGGAACCTAAAAATATTTTTCCAGACATATTGAAGCAATTTAGAAACAGATCTTTGACAGCTTCATATAGACTTAGAAAATCACAAATTAACATTATTTGTGTTGTATTGCATTTTTATTTTTTAATTTTTGTTAAACATTTCTCAATTACATTTTTAATCTGTTTTGGTTCCCACTTGGGAGTTTTTAATACTGGCTCATCGCTTGAGCACTTGATATTTCTATTCTGGTCCAACTTCTTATATACTTAATGAATCTGATTTATCAAATTGTTATCTGGTTTCTGCTTGAATATCTTCAATGAAAGACAACTCAGTACCGTAGATAATATTTCGCATTATGTGAGAGTGTGAGATTTAGAGCTGGTAGGGAATGTGAAGATACTATAGCTCAAAAATCTTATTTTGTTTGTAGGGATACTGAGGCCCAGAAAGTTAAATAACTTGCCAGATGTCATATAGACACTAGTAGAACTAAACAAACTATGTCCTCTAAATTTAAATATAGTGCTTTCCCCACTATGATTTATTTTAGGGCAAATTAGAGGAAGTGCTGCCATGTATGGAAATTAATACATTTGAAAAATTTTACCTTAATATATTAGGAAAACAAATAAAAAATCTATTCAAGAAAGGAAAGTGTGAGGTATGTAGATTTTAGATCCTTAATAGGCAACCAAGAAAAGTATCCTAACAATTGAGAATGACAGTTGAAAGCACAAATATGTGATAATTTTGTGTTTGAGGAAACTGACACACAGAGTACTTAAGTGAATTGTTCAAGATCATATATCTAGATAGTGGGTGATCCAATGTTCTCAGCTCAGTGTTTTCCCATGAAGAATGTACCTTTGGAAAAGAACTACTACCGGAAATATATAGACACCGATACATATATGCATACATATATAACATGGACACTGCATCTATCTATCTATTGATATATATGTGTATATATTTAAGGCTTTTATCATAGACTGATTAAACCATTCTTGCCTTCTTTTAGCAGAAACTGAGATATTGTGGTTAGCCAGTGATATACTTTGAATCTCAATTTAGTTCTTTACTCATGATTTAATCGCAGAACTCCATAAGGGACTGTCTTCATCAATTTATAATAGTAATCATAATATCTTAGAATGTTACAATAGAAAGGAATTTTAAGATTAGGTTAATCTATACCCCTCCTTTTAAAGATTAGGATACTGAGACTAAGTTCATCTTTACTGTTTTTATTATGCATATTATTTTATTAAAAATCTAATCCATTTTTCATAAAGATGCTATTATACCTATTTACAACATTCATATATCCTATTCATAGTTACTACCTATAAAGCATGATATAGTATAATGAAAACTGGTACAACTACTTACTTCATATTTGAACATGTGCAAATTTCTTAACACCTCTGTCCTGTTTCCTTATCTGATCAATAGGAATAATATCATCTTATATTAGAAAATAAATTTAGTCTAACTCCTAAATGATGCTCAAATCTCCTCTATAATATTTAATAAGTGGTATTTGAACCCTGCCATATTGATATTATTATTCTCATTTTTCACTGAATAAGATTATATGTAAAATGGAGTGGTGGCCAAGGACCATCATCCTTGGTCCAGAAAGTTACATGAAGAGTAAATGGGATTGTAGGGGAGTAGACTTCATCCTTTCCAGGAACAATGGCAGAATCAATTTGATCAATGGTTCATGGTTTTCAGACTTTTGAGTCCATAGAGTAATGTAGACAGTTTGCACATCAAGCTTGTTTTTAAAACCCTTATCTTCTGCCTTGGCAGAAGAGTGGTAAGGGCTTGGCAACGGGGATTAAGTGACTTGTCCAGGGTCACCCAGCTAGGAAGTGTCTGAGGCCAAATTTGAATCTAGGACCTCCTATCTCTAGACCTGGCTCTCAATCCACTGAGCCAACTAGCTGACCCTCAGAAGGACCAATTTTAAGAACAGCTACAGTGTAGCAGAAGGGGACAGAAGCCTGTATCAAGGTGGTGCTTGTTTGAGAAGAGAGACCAATTTGTGCTTATGATTGATTCAAAATGTGGGAATGACAAGATTTGTCCATCAAGGATGACATGAGGTTATAGTCTTAGAGAAATGGAAAAAAGGTAGTGTCATAGAGAAAAATAGGGGTCTGGCCACTGTTGCAATTATTGCCCCGTTCTCTTTTCCCTTTTTATCACACATAAAGTCTGTTGCCAAATCCTTTTGGTTCTACCCTTGTTGCATCTCATCATAAGTAAACATGAGGTTTACCTATTACAATACCTAACAGAATTTGAAATGCATGGCATTAAAACAAAGTCCAAGATCAATCATTCAAAATATGAGTGGGTGTATTGGGATAGCTCAAAAGGCAACTGTCAGATCAGCCTCAGGACATGGAAGGTTTGAATAGCTCACCTGTAACTACAGGTGAGCAACCTTGTTCTAGAAACCCCCTTCAGGATTTCTATAAATGCTTGTTTGTATAAACACTCCACTATACCCTGCAATTTAAGAAAACTCTGATGCATCTGATGCAACCTCAAAGAAATAACCTCCATTTGGGAAATACCCCGTAATCCACTGAGCAAAAGAAATATGTATATCATTAGGTGAAATACATGTGTAAAGCTCTCACTTTCTTGGCGATATTCCTGATGTATTTCTGAAAGGGCCCCATCTTGTATAAGATAAGAGGTTTTGCAGGTCTAGGCTACATGCCATGGGACCATTCCACAAGCAAGGCCATGACCAATCAAAAAGCCAGAAAACTTTGAAGTGTGGATCAAAAAGAAGGAATCAAAGATACCACCACACCTCCCTACCAATTAAACACAGAACTCTAAAAAGAGAAGCAGAAACACTACCTCTGAAGAAAGTGCAAAGTACAAAAATGGACAGTTAAATTATGCTTCTCTGCCCAAAAAATATGCAATACACTTCATTGGCATTTGACTATACAAACCTTTGGAAATATGTCCCATGGATAACTCAAACAAATACACTTGCATCTCAAGAGAGCCTAAAGACAGCCATGACTCACTGTTTTTAGGGAATGTCTGAGTAGAGAATGTATATTCTTGAAGCTTTTGCTGACAAAAAGTGGAATTAAGGATATATCAATGTGTGTGTGTGTATGTGTAATATTATTCTAAGCTGAAGTGGAAAGATCCCATATGCTAGGTAGAATATGGTCCAGGGATCAAGCTACAGTTATAAAAAGTGAGACTGCTTATTAAGAAGACAGAAAACGTTTGAGTTGGGGCATTCTGGGTTGGTCCAATATCTAGTACTTTGGAGGCTGGAAGAAACTCAAAGGGTGACCATTCAAAAGCATTTTGAAATCTGGGCAATAGACATTCTTCCAATATTTGATCTCTACCAAGTGGACAGAGAGACCATACTTCTTTGAGTGATTTCATATCTATCCCATAAGGTAGTGAAATGTCTTGGGGCTTGATGAAGTTAGCCCAGTATCATTCACAAAGAAAGGCATGTGGAGGATGCACAATCCAAAGTGAAGTATTCCACAAATTAGACTCTGCATTGTATCTCCTCCATCGCAATGGAAAGCATACAGCTACCTGGTTTGTACTTTACTTGTGGTTTATTATCAGTCATTGATTGGGGTGTTTTCTGCTATTAAGTCTTCTAAGTAATATTGTATAATCTTGATAAAGAAATAGAAGAAACCTTCAAAATCTTTTTAGTATTTGGTTCTATCAAATTAAATATTTTTTTTAGTAATCAATTAACAATAAACACAATAGTGTCTTCTGTTAGAGTCAATAAGATTTTAGTTTTTCTTTTCAACAACTTTGGTATTTCCTCTTTCAGATATCTTATACATCATTCAAACAATGCCTTCACAATGCACTTCCTCTGGCATAAATCTCTCTAAATACATGACCCAATCTGGTTGCTTTTCCTATCTTTGTTTTCCTTAGTTCCTTTTCTAATTCCTCTGCAAGCACATGAGAAATTATGATATTAAGGTTCAAGTATAACTATCCTTTCCATATCATGACTTCCCCATCATAGTTTTGAAATATCGCAGGTCAGAATAAGAAATTAAATGAGTATTTCTTGGGAGTTTTGCAGAAGCTGTAGACAACATGGAAAGGCCAGCATACAACACAGAAAAAGTTTAGAAATTCAGAAATAAAACACATACATAGCATTGTATAATGTTAATTTATTTTATTCTTCACTACCATGAATGTATACAATTTCTTTTTAAAGTTAATATAAGTAAAAAGTTAAAGTTTGTGACAAGAATGTAAAAGACAAAAAAATTTTACACATATTTTCCAGATCACAGGGGCATCATGCCATTAACCCCTATGATGAGAAAGGGATATTTCTATAATATTTCTTCCATTCTGATGGAGAAAACAGTTTCTTGTAATATCCCTTCTTCTGATTTCAATATTGTTTAATATTAACTAGAATATCTAAGATGATTTAGGCAACTTCAAGAGCTTCCTTTTGGCCCTACTAACCAAAATGAAGATTGCCATAATCTCTTGTAGAAGTATGAATTCTCTAAAATTCATAATACTCGTGCCTAGGATATAATCTTCCTGATTATCCCACATGTATAACTCTGAGTCTTCTATTCATTTCCATAGCTGTTCTTAGTAAAAGTTTATTGAATTGCATTTATTGAAAAGTAATAAAATGCTAAATGTCATTCTATATGTCTAAATAAATGTTATAGAGGAACTTGAACAGTAGAGAGAAGGCATGCCATTCCTTTACAGACTTCCTCTAAAAATCCCTTGTCAAGACAGCATTACTCCTATGGACCCATTGAGGGTCCCCTGGTATAGTAAATAGTTAGCTGGCTCCAATACCTAGCAATCCCTTATGTATTTAGTGACCCCTTCATTTCCATACCTCTCTTACTTAGGCATATGTCCTAAAGCAAATACAGCTGGAACCTTAGGGGAACCTTAGCCCTCATCCTAAAAGGAATCATTCCAATAGCCATTCAAATCTGTGAATGAATCTGCTGAGCAACTGAATGGGGAATGATCAGATGGAGTAGTGGTTTTTAAGAAGGTTGTAAATTTGGGTAGTGCAGAAGGATGCCTTACTGCCCCAGTCCTGGATGGATGATAAAAAATTTTATACCCCCCAAATCTGGCTCAAAATCATCTTCTTGTCAACATCTTATTTCAAAAGTGTTTTCTAAAGCTTCTTATAGGAAAGTGGCATTCTCTATGCACCTAAAGTGAAAGTAAGCACAGCACTTCCTCACAGCATCCCCAGAGCACCTATTTGCATGGACAGCTCCATTCAACAAGACAGTCATTGTGGCTGTGTGGCTGTTCTCATTACCTGCTCAAAGTTAACTAATTGATCTGCTCATGTTGGGATTTGACTAGTGAAGTCCACACCTAGACCTTATTTGCCATTCCAGTGAGTCTCTGCCCACAAATCAGGATCTAATTGTATTTGAACTAGACTGGTCATAGGGAGTTACATACATGTCATGAAGATGGTACATATATCTTTTCTTTCAAATCCATCTTTTAAAAAAAAGTTCACCTTTTTATTGTACCTCAATAAAGAATTGACTCTAGAGGGAATTTACCCTTTGGGGGCCAAATGTACAGAACTTCCCATTTTAACCAACTGAAAAGGGACAAAGGGAAGTCTCCCTTGGGCCTCACACTGGTTCATTGACTCTGGACACAAGACCAAATTGCTCTCTCAGATTTCTAAGTGAATTGAACTCTACAAATGACAAAAACTCTGGGGTACCACTATTAGTTCACATACTCAGCAGCCATTTAAAATAATAACTTGATAACTTGCTATTTAAACTTTTCCTAAAATCCCGTGTTCCTTGATGGAATGAAGCCTTCATACCTTTCTGTCTCCCCTTTGGAAGAAGTCATTTCTTAAGAAGTAGTATCCTAGGAAAAAGTAATGGTATTGGTTCAAAATTATCTTCTTTCCATCACTTACTCCCAATCTTCACCTCATTCTTGCTCTCAACAGGGTTAAACCTATTTTCCAAGGAACCATCAGGGTCAGAGATCATTCTTCCCAACTATTACCTATCAGTTTTTAACTCTACTATTATTGTTCTTTTCATTTATGTGTTACCAAGTTCATAAACTGTTCTTTTGATGTCAAGAAATAGTCCTTAAAAAATCAAAGTTTATTTAAAAATTCTCTAAACTACTTAATACACACTGACAATTTATTTTCATTTCCATGATGCTCATCATACAGCTTTTCTAAAATGATTCATAAGAACTGGGGGGATATTACAATCTTGTAATATCCATTGTCCCTTTCAAATTCCATTAGCATCTATGAAGTGAATCCTGCATGGTCGATTGGAGCTTGCTCCTTATCCCATCAAGAAGGTTCTCCATGAATGCTTAAAATAAATGCAGCAAAAGAAAACCATGTTTTTGTGTCTGGGTACCAAGATCCAAGACTTTCTTTTCCATCACCTTTCTCCATTTCAGCGATGAAGTTAATAATGTAGTAATTGCAATCAACTCATGCTGATGAGAGGTTGAGTGATTATGGCCAGGCCTTGCTCAGGTTTGGAATAAGATTGCCATGACATGCTTGTAGTACATGAAATAAAAATAGCTTTTCTTAGAATAAGATTAAGAAGGATATAATTCAGAAAGGGAATATTTGTAAAAGTGCTTGGCACAAAGTGCCAAGTGGTTGGCACTTGAAAAGAGTGCTTATTCCTTCCTGGTTATTCCCCTCTCCACTTCTGCACTAACTATAGCAATGACCACACTAAATCAGAAAGGCATTCCCAAAGGGCAATGAGAATTCTGCTAAAATCTCTGGCAACAGCTACACAGAGTCTGTTATATTAGAACCATTATGCACCAGACAGTAAGGAAAACAAACCTTGAAAAAAGACCTCCCCACCTCTGCTCCCTTAAAGAGAAATAAGCCCAACCTACATAAAAAGGTGTTTCTAGCAAAGGAGAGTGAGGAGTTGTCAGACACTTAAGAAGCCAACTAGAGCGATGCCATGAAAACCCAGAGCAGAGAGAGAATACAGGAAGAGAAGGCGATCAACAATGTCAGGTAGGATAGAGAAGTAAAAATGAATGTGGATGAATAGAGACCACCAGACTTTTTTTAAGTAACATTTATTTACTTATTTGTCACACTAAACATTCCATATAACTCCCTCTCTCCCTCCCTTCCTCACATTAGAGCAGGCATCATTTCACAAAAAGATATATGGATATATAATACTATGTCTAGCTTATTTTTATTTATCAATTCTTTCTTTTCCTTTCCTATTCTTTTCATGAGTTTCCACAATTAAGAGATCACTAATAACCTTGGAAAGAAGGAATGAAATGTGCAATCATTAGGCACTAAGGACTTTACAAAGTTGATCCTTACAATGACCCTTTGAGGTAAGTACTCCCGTTTTACAGTTGAGGAAACTGAGGCAAACAGACATTAAATGTTTTGTCCAGAGATTCAGAGCTAGCAAGTATCTGAACTCAGATCTTCCTGACTCCAGGCCCAGTTCTCTGTGTACACTATCACCTAGAAATTTGAATGATGAGTTGCAAGTCAGACCCCAAAAGTTTGAGAATTGAGGGATAGGAGAGGAAGTAGAGTCAAAAGAAGTAGATAGCTTTTTCTATGAGTTTGACTCTGGAAATAGGAGAGAGAGGATATATTTGGAGGGGATGACAGAGAGTGTCCAGTGAAAGGTTTTTGCTCTTGTTTTTAAGATGGTGTAGATTAGTCTTTATCTTTTAGTAGTAGGAGCCAGCAGTAAGGACAGATTAAAGTTTGAAGTGGGTGAGATTATGGTATTCATTTACTGGAGGAGATGAGAGAAAAGAGCATCAGGGGATGAAAACTGGTCAATTTATGAAGGTTTGTCTCATTGTATGTTGGAAAAAATAACTATTTTTTTCATTCATTTCTGATCTAAAATATGCAGTTTACAAGATATTTTTAAAAATATGGTCTGCTACTACATTAAACAAATACACAAAGGAAACTGTACCAAAGAAAATTCTTCTATAAATCTACATTGTCTGGCAAAACAAATGACATATTAGCCAAATACAAAAACACTTGTCTCTACTGCATTTTTAGTTCATCACCTATGTTAGAAGTTAATGGTATGTGACATCTTCATTCTTTTGGACTTTTGGTTTATCATGGCATTGATCAGATTTCTAAAGTTTTCCAATGTTTTTCCCTATAATGTTGTTTTGTATAAATTATTCTACTTTCTTTGTTCAGCATCTCTTTGTAAAGATTTTTCCAGTTTGGTTTGAAATTGTCAGTTTAATCATGTATTATGGCACAATAATATTACATTACATTGCATAGAAGAATTCATTTATCCATTCCCCAGCAGAAAGACAGTTCCTTAATGTTTGACTGTCATGAAAAGATCTATTAAAATATTTTTGTATATATATATCCTTTATCTCTTTCTTTGATTTCTTTGGGTCCCAGATCTATTAGTAATATCTAATAGCTAATGTTAACATAATACTTAATATTCTAGTCTTTGTACTAAGTACTTTATAGTCATTACCTCAACTGATCCTCATGATAACTCTGGAGATTAGGTGCTATTAATATTCCAATTTTACAGATGGAGAAACTGAAGCAAACAGAGATTGCCTAGAGTCATACAATGATGAAGTATCTGAGGCTGGATTTGAATTCAATTCTTCCTGACTCCAGGCCTGCTACTTGATTCACTGTGTCATCAAGATGGCTCTAAGTAGTGGTACTTCTCACAGTAGTAGGGTAGCTGTGGCAAAGGATATGCAAAGTTTAGAAACTATCTAAGCGTAGAAGCACAGTTCCAAACTTCTTTCCAGAGTGGCTGGGGCAGTTCAAAGCTATACCAACTGTGCATATATACTATTGCACAGCACCTTCATTCAACATTTGCCATTTTCCTCTTTTGTCATCTTAGTCAGAGAGGAGTGAGGTGGAACCTCAAAGTTCTTTTTGCAAACTTCCTATTTATCTCCTTTAATCATTTATCTATTGAGGAATGCTGTTTAGTTTTATAAATCTAAATTAGTTTCTTAAATATCTTAGAAATGAGATTTTGTCAGAGAAACTTGTTGCAAAGATTGTTGGTCAACTATTTTCTGCTAAATTTACTACATTAGATTTGTATAAGAATTTTATTTTATGTAATCAAAACTATCCGTTTTCTTCTATGATACTCCATATCATTTTAAGTCACGAACTCCTCACCTATTCATAAATCTATTCATAAATGCTAAAAATATCCTTGTTTCCCTACTCTTTGATTTTTATATCTTAGTCAAGTGAAGGGTTTTTAAGGATGAAAAAAATTCACGTTTGTAGGTTTCATGGAAAGAGTTAGTAGTAGTTAGTTAGTAGGGTGAAATGGAACATTAGGGGAAAGTATTTGTGGCAGCCAACTACCAGAGAAAAGAAGAGAAAATGGAATCAAGGGTACATGTAAATTAAGACTGGCTTTGGTTGATAGAAGCTGCCCCTCAGGATCAAAGACTGAGATATAGAAAGAGGGTAAGGGAAAATATCTACAGGTTTTGACATGGAAAGAAGAGGAGAAGAGAGAAGCATCTGCATTAAACAGTGCATAAGCTTCAAATATTTTTATTTTGGTCTTTTTGCAGATAGTGCTCAGGAAAGATGTAAAATTAGGGGGTCAAACATCCATTGAAATCATATTTCTACTTTACTTTGGATGCTTGATTAAACAAACTCTTTTATTTGCCTCTTAATGGATAATGGCTACATAATCAGGTATTTAGCTAGCACTTCCTTCTTATCTCATGACAAAAATGTTGAGATGGATGTGATTCAGTTTCTTTTGTCATATGTCCACTCATTGTTCATTGGATAAGGATCTCACACTTACATTACTCCTTGCCACAATGATATTGGCAGAGTCTAAAAGTGTTTGATTCTTGCAACCCTCTGCCCTCTTATGCACCATTTTGAAGTCATCAGTGAAGAAGTGAAAAGTGAAATACAACTGTTTTTATAGTTTCATGGATTGTTCTTCCCAAATAACTCAATGGCAAAGAACCACCACCCTAAAGCTGATGATCTGCACTTAGAATGAACTTAAGAAAACATGTATTCTATTGTTATACCCCTGCTTGAAATCTTTACAGGATGACAGAAACTGCCAAAGATTATGCTGCACTGACATATCCTTGGAGAACCAATTATGACTTCCTTACTACAATGAAGCAACGGAGTAGGATTTTGTGGAGATGTACTTTCAGACATCCAAAAAAATGTCATTACTTATTAGTACTAATTCTTATATTTAATACAGGAAAACTTAATAGCACATATTTAGTCTTTACACTAGATGGTTAAGAAGGCTATAAATAATGATGTAGCTAATCAGTTTAGTTAAAAGATGGACCAAAAGATCTTGAATGGTCTCCAGTTTAAAAGTACTATGATTCTATGATTCTTCTCTGCTATTGATATTATCTCAACATTCCTCTTTTGTCACAGAATGAACACATATTATTTTAAAGCTTAAAAGCATAATATATTATAGCCATTTGCTTTGCAAAAGCAGCTTATAAGACATGGGGGAGATTTGGCCAAGGTATCCCTAACCAATAGATCCTTCCCAACCTGGATGATAAAATATCAGGTGCAGATAACAGAGATAAGAATGTTTTAATGTATTCATGACCTTTTCCTCCTTTATGAAATATGAATGAGTATGATGTGCTTGGAAGGCATCTTGCTAATAGCTGGCAAAAGTTTTCCCATGTCTTCAGCTTCCTTTTAAAAAGTAAACTTGACAACTGGTGAAAATCAAGGAGGAAAGAGAACTTTGTGGAGCTTGAGTCTTAGAAACAGAAAATCCTCCTATGTGTGAAGAATGAAGTTCTTGATATGATGTCTCTTTGCTTTTTCACTTCTGTGGGGGAGGAAGTTTTTTTTTTTTATTTTTCCCTAATTCAATTGACCCTGGTTTCTTCCAACAGAAATATTTTCACAGTAGGAGGTTCTGAACCCATCAGAAACCGATAGTCAGTGGTTGTCTTCAAGTATTGTGACCTCTGGCAGCAGAGAAGAGAGCCAAGTATTAAATCAGGACAGAATCCACAGTTTGAAGAGAAATAGGGCAGGGGAACCCAATT
>NC_077228.1:299293926-299445067 GCF_027887165.1 Monodelphis domestica
AATAATATCATCTCTCTGGCTAATCAAAAACGAGGTAAAAAAGGAAGTTATTGGTCAACTGAAGATCCACATTGGAACCCCAATGTTGAACTAGATTACACAAAACTAAACCAGGCCAGAGAAGCATTATTGACAGCCATGAGAGCTTTCTCTGATAGACCTGAAAAATGGTCAAAATTTGAAAAAACTCGACAACATATTGATGAAACCCCCTCCCAGTTTATGGACAGACTTATTGACGTAGGGAATACATATATGGACCTTGATTTATCCAGAGAAAGAGACATTAAACAAATATGTAGGCAATTTGTTAAGAATTGTTGTTCAGTGGTAAAAGACTACTTTAGAACTAGCTGTCCTAATTGGGACTCTATGGACCTTGATGAACTAAGGAGAGTAGCAACCTATGTTTATAAAGGTCGTGTAAAAAGACTTGAGGAAGACGATACATCAGTGGAAGATTTAAAGAAAGAAATTGAAATGTTAAAGAGACAATGGAAAAATAAGGGAGAGACTATAGCCCCTTTGCGGGAATTCACAAATAAATCAGTAACTTGCCACTTCTGTGAGAAGAAGGGCCACAAAATGATGGAATGTAGAACCTTTCTTAAGATGATTGGAAGGAATACACAGTTTAATAATAGCTTTAGAAATAATAAGTATAGAAATGATAATAATGGTCATAGAAACCAGAACAACTCTAATGATGATAATGGTCATAGAAACAAGAATTCTAGAAATTTTAGAAATTATAATAATGACTATGGAAATAACTATAATGAATATAGAAATAAGAACTTTAGAAACCAGAATTATAGAAATAGGAATTGGGAAAATAATGACAATGCTCCAAATGAAGAAAATGATAATACCCAACAACAAAATATAAGAAATGGAGCTTGTCCAAAAAATAGTCGAGGTGCCCTTCAGGGGGGTGCCCAAGGAATATCCCAAACACAATGATGGCATCTGGGGGGGGGCTGGGGCACAGGAATCAGAGGATACAACCTTTGATTTTCCAGACCCCGATGTCCTACTACCCATTGTCCCTATCCACTGCCCTCCCCATACTAATGAACCCCATGTTACCTTAAAGGTGGGTAACACTTATTATGATTGTCTATTAGACACTGGAGCTACCAGGTCTGTATTGAAGAATGTACCAGATTTAAATTGTTATTCCGTTGATTCACAAAATGTAGTGGGGTTATCAGGAATACCCCAAAGAGTTGAAAAACTTACCCCTAGAATGGTGTCTGTAGGACGCCTAGAGGTACAATATTCCTTTCTTTTAATGCCTGACTCCCCTTTAAATTTGCTGGGGAGAGACCTTCTATGCAAACTCAGAGCCACAATAACTTATTCACCAGATGGTTCTTTATCATTGGAAGTACCAGAGGAATCTTTAAATTTACTCCCTGTACTTCTCTCGGAAAACCAGGGGGAAAAAGAGCCTTCCACTTTTGAAATACCTAAAGATATACCGGAGTCTCTTTGGGCCACATCTTCTTCCAATGTAGGCTTACTTAAATCTGCTGTTCCTGTGCAGATAAAAACTAAATCTAGCCCACCTCCTTCCATCCCTCAGTATCCCCTCTCAAAGGAGGCAATTGAGGGTATTACACCAGTTATTAACTCATTAATAGAACAGGGAATAATAATCCCTTGCAAATCTGAATACAACATGCCCATCCTACCAGTTAAAAAACCAAAAAGAGGGCCCGATGGCAAGCACCTCTATAGATTCGTACAGGATCTGAGGGCAGTAAATAATCACGTTATAAAGAGATACTCTGTAGTTTCTAACATAAATACTATTATTTCCTCTATTCCTAGCACAGCTACATACTTTACAGTAGTAGACTTGTGTTCAGCTTTCTTTTCCATACCTATACATGAGAACTCCAGGCATATTTTTGCTTTTACCTGGAAGGGCTCACAATATACCTCGTGTCGGCTGCCACAGGGTTATGTGGAAAGTCCGAGCTTATTTGAGCAAATTTTGATCCAAGACACAGACAATATAACATTTAAAAATAGCAAATTCAAATATGTAGATGATCTACTCTTGGCTTCAACAGACGCAGAAACATGTCAAGAAGATAGCAAAAACCTTCTTTTGGAATTGTACAAAAGAGGACATAAAATCTCGAAGGATAAAGTTCAGTGGTGTCTCCAAAAAGTAGAATATTTGGGATTCATCCTGACTGCGGGTTCTCGTTATATTTCTCAAAAACAAATTGAGAAAATTCAAAATTTAAGCGCTCCTACTACTAAGAAACAGTTGAGAGCAAATTTAGGAGCAACATGGTTTTACAGACAATGGATTCCTTGCTATGGGGAAATTACTAAACCCCTTATAGCATTAACAAAGGATTCGGTTCCTGAACCCCTCAAATTAGAGCCTGAACACTTGTCTATCAATCTCTCAAAGCTCTATCAGATCTAAAAAAGGCTGTCATGTCTGCCCCTGCTCTAGGCATCCCAGATTACAACAAGCCATTTACTTTGTATGTGCATGAGCAAAGAGGAGTAGCTTCTGGCGTGTTAACTCAGACTTTGGGACCTTCTCAGTGCCCAATTGCTTATTATTCTGCTCAACTAGACCCAGTAGCAGCAGGAGCACCACCATGTCTTAGAGGAGTAGCTGCTACAGCCTTACTAGTGACAGAAACTGTTGATCTAGTATTGGGATGTCCACTAACAATAATGTGCCCACCTGAGGTAGAAGCATTGTTGATAAAACATAGAACACAGGCATTCTTGGATCAGAGAATTACAAGGTATGAAATAACCTTATTAAATAGTGAAAACATTATCTTAAAACATTGTACTATTCTTAACCCTGTCACCTTGCTTCCAGATTTATGTACTTCAGGAGAACCATTACACAATTGTGAAACATTAGTGTCCATAGTAGAAAAGCCTCGAGATAATCTCTTGGACACTCCCTTAGACAATGCAGATCTGATTTTATTTACCGATGGTTCCTCTTTTATGAGGGATGGCATATGTTACACTGGAGCTGCCGTAGTCTCAGAATTTGCTACTGAGTGGTCAGCTTCACTACCTTCTAACATTAGCGCTCAAGGAGCAGAACTCATAGCTCTGAAGCAAGCTTGTATAATTGCCAAGGATAAAAAGGCAACAATTTATACGGATTCTAGATATGCTTTTGGCATTTGTCACTCAGTCGGAATGTTATGGCTACAGAGAGGATTTTTAACCTCAGCTGGAAAATCTATAGCTAATGCAGAAATTATTAATGAAGTTCTTTCTGCTCTCCAGCTGCCTGAAGCCCTAGCTGTAGTTCATTGTTCTGCCCATACAGGTGGCACTGACCCTGTCTCTAGAGGAAATGATCGAGCAGATGCTTCTGCAAAGCTAGCAGCCATAGAAGGGCCTGAATTAATTTTAACATTAACAACCACTAATGATTTAAATGTACCACTTTCCTATAATGAAAAGGAAGTGGAAAAATGGAAACAAAAATTTAAAGCAAAACAGATTAATGGAGTATGGGTGTCATCTGAAGGTAAAGCTCCCTAGAAGTTTCTATAACCAAATTTGCCAATCTATTCATAAAAATGGTCATTTTGGCACCCAGGGCATCGTGGACTCTGTCAAGAGAGTATGGATAGCCCCTGGTATAACTACTATAGCCTCTAAAGTATGTTCAGCCTGCTCTACCTGCCAGGCATATAACATGCATTTTATGGAAAAGCCTTTGGTGGACGTCCTCTGGCTTTCACACTTTTTGAACATCTACAGATAGATTTCATAACAATGCCAAAGGCTGGACGTTAAAAATTTTGTCTAGTAATAGTAGATCAACTAACCAGATGGCCAGAAGCATTTCCTGCGACCCCAGCCACAGCAGATTTTGTTGCTAAGGTGCTTTTAAAAGAAATTCCACTGGGTATTACATGTGTTCTTGATTCAAACCCATTGCTATGTTGTTAATATTTGCATTAGGGTTTCCTTTAGAGTCTCTCCTATGTCATGTCCCCTCAACCGCTGTAGTCAGGCAGTTGCTTTTCCTCGGTGTTTCTACTCCCACAGTTTATCCTCTGCTTATGAATGGTGTTTTTTCTGCTGGATCCCTGCAGATTGTTCAGGGACATTACACTGCTACTAATGGAGAAGTCCATTACGTTCGATTTTACCACAGTGCCGGAAAACCTACACTTCATCAAGAAGATCAAGAATGAACTTTGGATATGATTGATTGAACTGAACTTTGATTGAACATTTATTGTAAATGTACACATTTTTGCCAAAAGGGACTGCCCCTAATTTGGCTTTCTGTCAATGCGCCTAGCAAAACATTGGTTTTGCTTTCTTTTCTTTTCTGTTTCCTCTCTCACTATTCTAATTCCTCTTAGAAATTTGAATATCGTGTATATCTATAGTTAGAAATGCATATAGGATTACAAATTGATTATGTTAAATGATCAATGTGGAGACTAGTCTCCCAATGATCATCAGGGGGATTGTAAATCTTGAAATTTCTCCGACTTGTGAATGTTAAAAATTTCCACACTGAGGAATCCTCCATTGGAACAAATTCCCTACTGGAAACATTCCCAATTTTGATGTGAGAACTCGCCAGGATCAGAAATGGGAGGACCTCTACTCCACCCATACTTAAGACTGCTTTAGAGGAGAAAACTCCTTGCTATGGGAGGACCTCTACTCCACCCATACTTTAGACTGCTTTAGGGGAGAAAACTCCTTACTAAACAATGAAAGTACTTGGACCCATGCTTATAATAAGGCAAGGAGTTCTTTGAGCCATGCCTGTTTTTTAGAATTGATACAATGGGATGCTAGGTACCTAAAAGGGTCGGGCAGGTTTTCTCTTAATGAGATTAGTCAACTCAGCTGTGTTTTCTCTGGTTCAGACTTACTGAGGAGATTAGTCGACTTAGCAGGAATTCAGATGGGCTGTCTTTTAGAAAACATCTACGGTGATTGGTAGATGGAAGAACTTAAGGGAGGTGACATAGGAAAAAACCCCCTATATAAGAAAGGAATCTCTTGAGCAAGGGTTTTGGAGATAGGATCCTTAGATCCTTAGGTCCTTGGAGGTAGATCCTTTTGGAGGAGACCTTTTGAAGATCTCTTGAGAAGAAGTCCCTTGGGAGGCTGACTCTGGCTGGAACTCCCTCTGGGGAGACTCTGTTCCCCAGACACCCTTGCTTAAGACAAATCTTGTGGTGAGTGATAAAAAACTGACCCCCTTCTCTTAAGACTCAGGTCTAGGCCATGTTGGCTGAAGGCCCTTCATACTTATTTCCTTTTTTCTCTCTTTCTCTCTTTTCTTTAATTCCACATTTGTATTAGTTAAAATCTCTATAAAATCCAGTTGACTTGGGTATTTGAATAATTGGGAATATTTTCCTGGCGATCACCTTATATTTGATTTAAAACAAGACACTGTAGTGAAACATATTTTCTGTGGTCAAATTTACTCACCCTCTTTTATATCTATCACAATTTATATCTTCCACCATTTTAACTCACTACAGTTTACAACATCAACCATTTTAATTATTACAGTTTAAGCCAAACAACTATTTTAACTATTACAGTTATCTTTAGATTAATTATGAGAAGCAGCCCCTCCTAGGTTTTTAAGTGCCAATGAGAGTGACTTAAGTCTAAGGCCACTGAGAATGTAGAAAGGCCCAGTTTCATCAACAACCAAACAGAGTTTTCAAAAAGGCTGTCTATAAGCTAGGAATCTGATAATTAACCTGCAGAAAAGGCTGTCCAAACCTGAGGCATGAGGCCAATCACCCCTGAACAATTAGCACTCAAATGTTCAAGAATATTTGAAGAGTTGAGACCTTATTTATGAGAACTGAGATAAAATGAATCCATTATATATAGTTATATGTGTGTGTATGTACATATGGCTGGATAGCTTCTACCTAAGTATAATGTATATGAATGTATATATCCATCCAACTTCAATTGCATTGCTGCCAAAAATTCATCTCATGCGCTAAACATGTATGCTAGTACCCTGGTACATTTAGAGAAGACTGCTACAGGACCACAAAAACTCTTATACCCTAAAGTAATATTTCCTTAATTTAGAAATGCCAAAGGCATTCATGGGCAACTTTGTTATTCCGAGCAGTCCATATCAGCAATCTGCCTGGCTAAAATTCCTCTCTGTTGGTCAGCAAGGTGATGTAGTGGAAGAGAATGCTAGGCCAGAAGTCAGGAAGACTCATCTTCTTGAATTCAAATCTGGCTTCAGATACTTACTGGTTGTATGAACCTGGACAAGTCACTTCACCTTGTTTACCTCACTTTCCTCATTTATCAAATAAGCTGGAGAAGGAAATGGCAAACCACTCCAGTTTATTTGCCAAGAAAACCCCAACTAGGTTGTGTGAGTGAAATGACTCAACAACAACAATATAGGAGAGTTACACATTGGATTTTGTTCTCTCCTTTTAGTAGTTATGTGGTAATATAGCCATGTTTTAGAGAGCATTAACTGCTAAAAATTAGGGACTAGAGCAGTAGAACTTATCAACTCTCCAAACTTTGGAATTAATCCCATAAATTTTGAGCAAAGGGATCTTCAGAGGTTGCTTAATTAACCAGCACCACTCCCACCACCCCCATACAGACATGTATTATCAAATCCAGACGTGACTACATGACAGTGATTACAAAAGAGAAATATATGAATCTTGTATTTTATAATATCCAAGGAAAAATTATGAAAGGAATCAACAAGTCAGACTTGGCTCAATGAAACAAAAAGGGAAAATATGGAAGAGAAGCTTAAGAAAAGGAAGCAGCAATTTCAGATAAAATAGAAATATCAGCCAGGGAAATTAGGTAAAAGGAAGAAGTTTAAAAGTAAGAGGCAAAATCCAGCTGGGTTTGTACCCCAAAGAGATAATAAGGAAAAAGACTTGTACAAAAATATTTATAGCTGTGCTCTTTGTTGTGGAAAAAAATTGGAAAATGAGGGGGTGTCCATCAATTGGGGAATGGCTGAACAAATTGTGGTATCTGTTAGTGATGGAATACTATTGTGCTGAAAGGAATGATGAACTGGAGGAATTCCATGTGAACTGGAAGCCTCCAGGAACTGATGCAGAGTGAAAGGAAAAGAACCAGGAGAACAATGTGGCACAATCGATTGTAATGGACTTCTCTACTAGCAGCAATACAATGATCCAGGACAATCCAGAGGAACTTATGAGAAAGAACCCTATCCACATCCACAAAAAGAACTGTGTGAACAGAAATGCAGAAGAAAAACATGATTGATCATGTAGTTTGATGGGGATGTGAGTAGGGTTTTGATATTAAATGATCACTTTACTGCAAATATGAATAACATGGAAATCGGTTTTGAAAAATGATGCATGTATAACTCAGTGGAATTGCTTATCAGCTCCGGGAGGGGGGAAGGAAGATAGGGTGGGAAATATCATGACTCATGTAAAAATGAAAAATATTCTAATTTTTAAAGAAGTAAGAGGTAAGAAGAGACAGAGCCAGGTCTGAGTTCAAATGTCTCAGATATGTCTTAGCTGTATTACCCTGAGTAAGTCACTTAATTCCCATTTCCTAGCCCTAACCACTCTATACAGTGGTAGAGTATAGGCTGTTTTCTATAGATGTGCCTAATTTCATGCAAAAGATGTATTCCTAAAATCCTAAGTGACAAATGAACATTTGTAAATTGAATCATATTTTAGAGACAATGGGAGACTTGCTATTTAAAGGGAAGTCATAGTAAATCTTTTCAGAAAGAAAAAAAGTCGCTCCCTCATTTCTTGTTTATACTTTCCCTCATGGCCAGAAGAGATGTCACATCCCTTCTGACCCTCTAAGCCCAATGACCTTGCCTGAGGCACCTCCCCCTTACTGCCATATCTCATCATTTCTGCATGCACACTTCCTGCTTTACTCCCCACTGGCAGCCAAAACCTTCCCAGGCTGAACAGGGGAGGAGAGCCAACTGGAAAGGGGACCTACAAATCTTTTATGTAAAGCTAGTTTGGGATTGTTTTTCCTAAGATTCCCAGCAATGGCTATATTTTGATTTTCACATGAATTAATAATTCGCATGTGACAAAAAACAGTAGACATGGCTTCAGAGGTATCTTATCAAAAGCAATGCCATTCTTCTGATTAATTATGATAAGGTTTTGGTTTTTCTTTCCTCCAAAAGCAAGTAATAGCAGGTGGTCTCCAAGGACTTTCCCTCTGGCAAAGGGGCAGGAGAATAGTAAAGTTTGAAAAATCACTGGTTTAAAGGTTGAAGTAAAATATGAATAACTTGCAGTAATTTTGGAGTACTTCAATCTAAATTAGTGAAAAGTCTAGATTGCAGGACTTTACAAATGTAGTGTAAATCATTTCAAATATATATGTGAATGGTAAATGCAAACAAAATGTTCCTAAATGGAGTTTTCAATGAATTTATTTTAATAGATAAGATTGTTTTATGATTAGAAACATTAATTTTCATATTAGGAATAAATTTGCTAAAGTTTTTAAAAAATAATTTTGTAAAATTTAGACTTAACATATTTTTAAAACTATATATAAAATTACTGATCAAGTACTTCAGGATAAAATATTTAATATTTTATTAATACTGATTTATTAATAATAATATTTTAAAAATACAAACATTTCATATATTTTATTTCTATTATGAAGTTCTCAATCAATAGCCCAATATGTAATCAATATTTCAAGTAGATTGTTTAAACCTAATTTATAGCAAATAATTTTTAAGTGTATAATATACAGTGTCTTAAAAGTCTTAATACATTTTAAGGAATTAAAGTTGTTGGAGGTAGGGTGGGGAGGGTAGTGTAAAAATGTTTTCAATGTGCTTTCCACAAAGTAACCCAATAAGGTAGATATGTTATCTTAATTGTTCTGTATCTCACAGCTACTAACTGTCAGAACTGGTACCCAAGTTCCCATCTTGAGAGTTTTTGCTATCATACCATTATGCCTCTCATATCTAATGTAAAGGTAAACTTTGTCCCAGTTTGGCTCTAATGACAACAAACTCTAAATTATTAATATCTGAATTTTCCCCATGTTTTCCCATGATACTTAGAAAAGTTTGAATGCCTTCAGGATTTTGTGTTTATTCTTGTAACAATCTCATCAGAAAAAAACAAAGAAAAATATTCCTTCTTGCACACTTTTTCGAGGTACAGAGAAGAAGTGACAACTAAATTCTAGGGGAAAGAATTCCTAATTAAGGAAAATTAGTTAAAAGGAATAAGAATTTTTAAAATCTAGAACAGCACTGGGTGGATGTTCAATTAGAAATATATAAATATTTATTTAAAGAGAAACATATCTACATATATAAAACAAATATTTAACTATAAATTTATTTGTTGATTTTAAAATACATATATATATATTTAACTATACTCTAAGATCTTTATTTTAATATCATACCTTTGTGTATTATTCAACTGCAGCCTCCTGGTAGCCAAAGGCACAAGAAATTTCAGTCTCACAAACTGAATACATACTATAGTAAATAATAAGTTGTGAATTTATGCCTCTAGGTTTCAATAACCTTGGGAAGAGTGGATGAACACAGCTTATGAATTTGAAACATCATCCCAGAAAGCCTGTTACGGAGGGACGGTAGCTACAGCCCTAAGCTGGGAGGTTAGGGAGATGAGGTCCTCCCCAAAACCTACAGCTCTGCTATGGTTCACCTGAAGAGCCTCAGGACCAGAACATGAAGGAGAGATCTTAGTCTTGAAGAAATGGGTGGATATGCAATAGGAACTGGAGGAGATACTCTGAAGGGAGAAGAACAGAAATGGATAATTATTTTCTTGGTTCATAAGGCACTTCATGGATCTGTGAAGGTGATGCCTAGTAAGGGGAGATAAGAGCCCTGAAATTAAATTAGGAGGCTATGGAGGAATATCATCCTGAGTCAAATGGGAGACTAAACAAAAAATATCCTGGAAAAAGAACAGTTTGGAAAAAGTAAGAGCTGCCTTTGCAAAAGTCATTGTAAACCTCAGAAACTTTCTCCACATTATAGAAATAAGAGTTATATTTAACATACTAAAAAGTACATAATATACAAATATTTTCTCATTATATATTTCTAAAGATAAGGCCAAGACTTGTGATTTAATTGATATAGGAACCTCCCAGATGAGGAAACTACTGCTATCAAAGTAGATCAACTCCTTCTCTACAGTTTATTGTCTAAGAAACTATCTAGACCAAAGCTGTAAAATATTGGGTCCACAGATATGGTGACAACTTGCAATACTCACTCTCAAATGTCTCCCAAACAGATTAACTATAATCAGGAAATATTTAATAAAAATACAATAAAACATAAATAAATCATTTTAAAACTAAGTCAATAGGCAGCCTCCAGGGACCTTTATATATGGATTAGTGGCTTTTCTGTTTGTCACCAATGATCCAAAGCCCTTGGAAGTTCAGTGACTTGTTCAAGGTCATATAGCCAGTATACATTAGAGGAAGGACTTCTACTAAGGTCTTCTTGGCTCAAAGGTCAACTACCTATCCACTTCACCAAGCTGTCTCTCTTTTTACCATAGGTTATTAATTAGAAGAAACAATGACACCAATATATCTCTTACCAGGCATTATTTCATCTATTACAAACTAATAAGACCAATAGACTTGGAATTTGAATCTAAGCCTTCATTTGCAAAGTGAATGTAATCCACGTCCCACCACTGTGCATAAGATGAAAGGGGAGAGCATTATATGTAAGACTGTTTCCTTAGAAGTAGCATGTGATTTGAATACAAGATCCCAATCATTTTTACAGACAATCCTAGAAGCTCGGGATAAAATTAGCCATTCAGCCATCTGTCATGTATACTTTTTTCTCATCTTTTTATTTCTTTACTTCTTTACTCTTTACTTCTGGTACTCAAAATTACTATGTTAGCTTTTGCTTTCAATCCATTCCTATTCCTTTTCACAAAAAAAAAAAATACAACTTTTCATCTGTACTTGATTCCTCTATCTTTTAATTTTCTGAAAAGGACAAAGACAGGAATACAGACAAGGCCAAGAAGATCATTTTCTCCTAAGAAACTGTCAAGCAACTTTCTCAGGGAGGCAGTGGGAATGGAACAGGAGACATTGATAAATTTCCCTTCTGAACAATCAATAAAACTCTCTCCATCCTGCTCAGACTCCCACTGTGGAAGTAAGAACCATAATTACATTGTCAAAAATTCAAGTTGCACCAGCTGATGGCAACCCCTTTTAAAAATGACGTGTGAATGGCAGTCACTTTATGGGTGGTGCACCCTGATTGGCAGTCAGGTTGGCTAAAGCCAAAGGCAACTGTGAAATTTCCCCATTGACTCCAGCCACCCAAGCACCAAACTGCCATTCATATGGAACTCCAGGACTTTTTAGTCATATTAACATATCACTTTGAGAAGTTGTCAGAACTTACTAAACAATCTGAACTCAACCAGAGCTGCAGAACATTCCTTGCCCCAATATTTACTAAGTCAGAAAGAGGAGAAGAAATGGAATGGGGGGGCACTCCAAAGACAGGGAAAGAATGTGGAAAGAAAAAATAGGAAAAGGGAGAGAAGGAGAAAGAAAGAAAGAAAGAAAGAAAGAAAGAAAGAAAGAAAGAAAGAAAGAAAGAAAGAAAGAAAGAAAGAAAGAAAGAAAGAAAGAAAGAAAGAAAGAAAGAAAGAAAGAAAGAAAGAAAGAAAGAAAGAAAGAAAGAAAGAAAGAAAGAAAGAAAGAAAGAAAGAAAGAAAGAAAGAAAGAAAGAAAGAAAGAAAGAAAGAAAGGAAGGAAGAAAGAAAGAAAGAAAGAGAAGGAAAGAAAGAAAGGGACAAGGAAGGGATGAAAGGAAATGGAAAGAATGAGAAGAGATAGGAAAAGAGAAGGAGAAATAGAGGGAAAAGGAGAGAGATATAGACACAAATAGAGACAGGAAAAAAGGAGAAGAGCTAGGAGTGAGAAAGGCTGGAAAAGGGAAAGAAGGAAACAAGTGGAGGGAGAGCAAGTAGGAGAGAAAAGAAAAAAGGAAGGAAGGAATAGAGGGAGGGAGGAAGAAAGGAGAAGAAGGAGGGAAGAAGGAAGAAAAGAATGAAGGAAGGGAAGAAGGAAGAAAAGAATGAAGGGAGGGAAGAAGGAAGAAAAGAATGAAGGGAGGGAGGGAGGAAGAAAGGAAGGAAGGAAAAAAGGAAGGAAGGGAGGGATTGAGGGAGGAAAAAAGGAAAGGAGGGAGGGAAGAAGGAAGAAAAGAATGAAGGGAGGGAGGGAGGAAGGAAGGGAAAGATAAAGAAAGGATGAATTTAATTTTGGCTTAATTTTGGCTTCCTTGTGACAGATGAGCATTTCAAAGCCTATTTGCTTATTGACTTTGATCTATGATAAGATATTGTGAAGTGGGATGGTGGAAGGGACCTAATGTTAGGGAAGAGGGAAAGGAAGGAGGGAGAAGGTGGGAAAAACAACGCTGACATGCACTCCAATTTGTGCAGTTCCACACATCTCAAGCTGGGGCTAAATTAGAAACAGTCAGAAATGGTTCTGTTTGATGTAAGGGATAAGATGCCAGCTAAAGGCCTCTAGCTTCCTTTTCATTGGGCACTACTCTGCTTCTGGCTATGTTGTGGGCTACATAAAGAGTTTCCAAGAAGCCCTGATTATAGCCATGCCCGGGAATGGTCTGAATATGCTGCTGGGAAGCAAATGCACCAAGAGCAAAGATTTTTTTTTTTTCCCATCCAAGAAGACTGATTTAAATCAAAAGGTGTTTTCTAATTGGTGGGAGCAGAAGCTAAGAAGCCAGAAAAGGTTGTTAAGTGGAGAACTCAGAAACAAAGAAGTATGCACCTCTGAAAGAAGAAATTCTGAATCAGCCTAAAGCAAATTTAAAAATAAATATGAGGCATAGGATTGGGGGGGGGTACCCCTTTTAAAAGAGCATGCTCATGTCTTTCCACCTTGATGCCTTGATTAGGCTCTGTCAAGAAAAAGGTTGGCCACTGAGCCAGAAAGAAAAGAAGCCCAATCAACAGAACTTAAAAGAAGTTACTCCACCCCAAGAGCTCTTTCTTTTTACCTGCTGAGTGTGAGTAGACTATGTGAGTCTCTAGGAAGGAGAGAATCCTTATCCCCTACTCTGTCAACCTATAGCTAGAGCAACTGCTTATTCATAACAGCAAGGACACATCAGTCAACTAGGCATCTAATATATTCCATGGCACTGTACTAAAAACTGAGTAACATGAACTAGATGATCCTCAGATCCTCAGTCTTGACCTTGAGGCCCAGCTGCCTCTTCTGCTTTTGTTTGACCAAATGCCAATACAAGACATGGATTTTTCAAAGCTAGGAATTACCCATGAAATTCAAGAGTATGTGGCTTCAAGGGGCATCTAGAGTAGCATAGTGGATAGAATTCCAGGCCTAGTATTGGGAAGGGTTGGATGCAAATCTAGCCTTAGACACTTCCTATCCTATGACCCTGGTTAAGTCACTTGCCCCAATTGCCTAGCCTTTGCACTCGTATGAATACTTAGTATCTATTCTAAGATAAAAGATAAGGGTTTTATTTTTTTAAGATTACTTGGCTTCTTCAATCAGTGCTAACTGACAGCAGGAAGAGTTTTATATAGATATTACAATATGTCGTAGAGGAAAAGATGACCATTAACAGTGTACAGAAACCATCAAGCCATGCATTGACTTGTCAAAAGACATGAACACTGGGATAACTGTTCAGACAGTAGTATCAAGTCCAGGTGAAGGTAAAAGGAGAAGTCCCACAAAATAGTTTATATTTCATAACTGCTGTGAGAGTATTACAGATTATTGGCTCATGTTTTAAGTCTTTGTCAAAAGATACTTACAAGTGCTCTGCTTTAAACATTTTTTGTGTATATGGAGGAAATAAATAGCTGTCCTGTATGTACTCTACTTTGTCCTCTCTGGAAAGGACCTGTTGATCACTTAAACAAGGATTTGAGACAATGAGTATAAGAATTTCATCACCAGTGGAGAATGATTAGTCTATCCAGTGATGGGGAACCTTTTAAAGTCTGAGTGCCCAAGCCACATGCCCTCACACTACATGTGAGCCTCCCCCTTACCTCAAACAGAGGAGGGAGGAAGCACTGGGTTCTGCTGGGCAGAGGTGCAGGTGATATCCTCAGGTGCGATGGAGATGGGGAGAGGATCAGCCCCCTCTAGTGAACATGCCATAGGTTCTCCAACATGGTCTATACTCTGTGCTTAAGTGAGGACTGAAGCTGGCAAGAGTTTGGGAAAAGAAAGATACTACCTGTACTGGTTTTCTAATTTTATGATACATGGCTCCAGTCTCTCCATAGAGAGAAATATCTCTGGAGGGAGTGAAAGACTCTAAGAAGAAGCCAATATATAGAAGGGTCAGTGCCTCAAGTACACCCATGTTTATAGAGTGCCTCATGAGAGGGAAACTTCCTTTTGGATGAGACTGGGGATTCTCTCTCTCTCCTAGTTAATCTAAGATATTACTGAGGTGCGAGCTCATCACAATGTTGATTTCTAGCCTGATATCCCCTTTCTAAGCAGAACAGGGTGGTCAGCCTCATGGGTCCAATCTCCTATAATCCTCCTGGCAGTATTTAAAGTTTTGTTTTAAGATGGGGGTTGGGAGAGATGCTCTAGAAACAGTCATATATCCCTGTGGGATTTAGGCAATCCCATGTGATGTGAACTACACAAGTAACACACATACACATACTTACATATACAAGCACCCTCAAATCCCTTTTGGAAACACCATAGATTTGAACCAAACCTAAGCTTAAATGATTTTCCTCTGGGCTCTGGAGTGAGAGTATAGAAAAATAGAGACAAGGAGAAAAAGTTGTTCCCTCTATTTAGAGACTAAGCTCATCTACAACTTATCCAAGTACATATGAGCCTAGAGCTAGACCCCCTTAGTGGGAACACAAACCTCATTCCAATCTAACCATATGATATTACACATATAAATAAACCCTAACCCAGGCAAGTTGATGCTAAATAATAAAATGGAAGATAGTTCAAGTTTAATTTTGCTTACATTGTTGCCTACACCTATATTTTTCCCTCTCCACATCTCCTTATATTGAAATATTTTGTGTTCTTCAAGATTCAGTTGAAATAGCATCTTCACCAAGAAGCCCTCCCTAATATTTCTTCTCTCCCCAGAAAAAATATTTTTTTTCATTTCCCTTGTATCTTACACTTACACCCTTATTCAATTAAAGTAGCATTCTATCCCAGGATCCAATATAAAATCCTTTGTTTGGCATTCAAAGTCTTTTATACCTTTGCTTCTTCTTTCACTTTTGGTCTTTTTATGGCTTTCTCCCTTGTACTCAGAGATGTGATAAAAGACCTCCATGCTGTTGGCCACACAAGATGATTGATCTCCTAATCCAGGCATTTCCACTGGCTACTGGAAATCTCTGGATCCTCATCTCTGCTTTCTTGCTTCCCTGGGTTCTTTCAGAACCCTATTAAAACTCCACCTTCCTTAGGAAGTCTTTTCCGATATTTAATTCTCCGATTTCCCTCTGTTGATTGTAACTTATCCTATTTGTACAAAGTAGTAGTTGGCATTTTCCTTCTCCCATTACACCATGAAACTCTTTGAGAGCAGAGATTGCTTTTTGTCTTCCTCTGTACCCCCACCATCTTGCAGTATGCCTGGCAAACATAGCTGTTCTTCAATCATTCAGTCATGTCCAACTCCTCATGACCCTGTAGCATACCAATGCTGTCTAGGAGGTTTTCTTGGCAAGCATACTGGAGTAGTTTGCCATTTCCTTCTTCAGTGGATTAAGGCAAACATAAGACTAAGTGACTTGCCCAGGCTCATTTGTTGTACAGTTATTTCAATAGTATCTGACTCTTTGTGACACCATTTGAATTTGGGTTGTGTTTTTTGTTTTTTGGGGGTTTTTTTGTGACAAAGACACTGGAGTTGTTTACCATTTCATTTTCCAGTTCATTTTACAAATGAGGAACCAGAATCACACAGGTAGCAAGTGTTATAGGATAGATTTGAACTCAGATCTTCCTGATTCCAGGTTCAATGCCCTATCTACTGTGTCCCCTAGCTACCTAACTCCTAAGAGTCATTAGTAACTGCTTAATGAAGATTTACTGAATTGACTTGAGCTCAGGTAGTGATCTGCTTTTGCAGTAACAGATAAAACTATTAGATCACTCAGCTACTATACCTTTTGATTCTATAATTATTCAATAAAACAAAGTATTGCTTTTATAGAATATCTATGTCCTTACTCAATTACAGACAATCCATATAAATAGCACAGAGGAGTATCTATATATCAGGCAAGAGAATACTTGCATTCATCTATCTTCTAGATTACTGCTTTTTTGGATGAGTGAGTTCCTAGATCCTCCCATATGGGGCCTTGGGCAATTTGTTATGCAGTCTGTAGCTTCAATAGAAAAGGAACTAGGAAGAAAAATATGAATAGGCCTCTCTGCTTGTAGCTGCCAAAACCACCTCAGTGGTTGTCAAGTAGCAATATCTATTTTTAATTTCACAAACCTAGACATATATTTAGGGGGAGGTGATGGCTTGCTTTTATTGCCTACTATTGATTGTAAGCCATATCAGTCTATCTTTCCTTTCCAATGTGTTTTAAGCACATAAATGCTCATAAAGAACAGTATATATCAGAAGCACAGACCTGCAAGCAAAAATATGGGGACCACTAGGTTTGGAACAACTCATATGCTGTCAGTCTCAATTGATACGTTGATTAGTTTTGCTATACTGCTTTTTTCTCTTCTTTTTCATTTTTTTTTAATATTAGAGAAGGTTGTAGTGGGGTAGGGAAGGGAAAGCTTATATTTGGAAACAAAAGAAAAATAGACAAAAGATATCAATAAAGAGGCATTAAAAGTAAATTTCAAAAATTGAAGGATCATCTTTCAGCTTTAGTATTACTTACCAAAAAGTACCTGAGTGGGGCAGTGTGGGTTAATGGTTAAAGAATGATTCTTGAAGTCAAGAGGACCTGGATTCAAGTCCTGCCTTTGAAATATACTATGTGTCACTGGACAAGTTATTTAACTCTGCCCTTTACGCAACTTGCTAATGCAAAAAGTGGTGAGGAGGCACACTGAGTAAAAGTGCTTCTTATCTAAGAGTTCTCAATAGCAAAGAAATCACAAGTTCATTCCCTATCCTTATTAACTAGAATATAGGGAGAAATGGTGAGAAATATTCTCTAATAGAATAATAAGGATAAATTTCAGCCCTAAAAAAGATAGCATGGGGAGATCAATGAACTCAAAAATAGAAGACCAGAACTGAAGTCCAGATATGCAACTGCCTAGCCTCGTGGTGATGAAACTATGGTACTAGAAAGACAGAGAAACTCAGGCAAAGCTGCTCTTTTCCCTCTCTCCTTGCTTATCTGATGATATTTTTTTCACTTCACCCACCCCTCTGCCCAGCAGCCCAATGGGAGTGCTTTCTCCCTCCCCTCTCTGGGGTAAGGGGGGGGCACAGTCTCTAAAAGGTTTGCCATCACTGGCCTAGCATGTAAGTAATACACTTAATCTCTCCTATATTCAGTCTCCTCATCTGAAAAATTGAGGTCCTATTTATTCCACTCACCCCAAAGAATTTGTATAATAAAAAAGCTCTTTCTAAACTATAAAGCACAATAAAAGTATAAGTTATAAATATTTTTCATTTGAGTTTCCAATTTCAGCAAAAATTATAATAGAAATACTGCCTTTTGCTGTTGTTATCATTTCAGTTGTTTCTGACTCTTCATAACCTTATTTGGGGTTTTTCTGGTAAAGATACTAGAACAGTTTTCCATTTCCTTCTCTAGCTTATTTTGAAGATGAGACAACTGAGGCAAACAGGAGCAAGTAATTTACTCAACATCATATAGCTAGTAAATATCTGAGATCAGAGTTGAATTCAGGAAAATGATTCTTCCTAACTACAGACCAAGTATTCTATCTACTTCATCACCCAGTTGCCTATACTCTAGGACAGTGGTCCTCAAAATGTGGAATCATTGGTGTCTGAATTAGTATGCCAAAATATCTGGGTGAGAAATGATCTAAATCAACCAAAGAGAGAAAAGGGAATAATAGGAAGCTATTCTTTTTCACTAACTTCTTCATTACTAGTAACTCACTCACTACATTTTGATGGTATCAACTGGTAATATAATAATAATACCACCACTAGTGACAGTTACAATAATCAATTAGAAAGAATTCATTAGATACCAATTACATGATATGGAAGATTCCTAGTATAAAATACGATCCCTTCCCTGAAGGAGCTTATAATGTATTTAGATCACATATATTAAGATTTCTGAATCAAAGCAAGGAAAGCTTCCCAAATGCATAAGAATGAAAGAAGTAGGATAAAGAGATTCAGAAGACTTTACTGAAGGAGATAATTTTTGATATTCTGTTCTCATGCCCTCTCCTCTTTATTGTCCAGTTTTAAAAGGCAAAAGGACATCGAGTAGCCTATAAGGCCTATTTACCTAAGTAGTTTGAAGTAAGAAAGAATTGAGGATTGTCTTTTAATATCACTAGGTGATAAGAACAAAAGAAAAGAGAATTGGAGAATAAAAATGGTGGTCTTATAATATGATCTCCTACTATCTGCCAATTCAGAAAGCCTTTGTCTTGGATTTTGAGGGCCTAAAGATAGACATTTTAAAATTCTAAAGAGAATATTGCTCTAATGATCTATATATAAACTGACAAACTTTTACATTAAGCATTCATTTCCTTATCCCTCCCCATCTGTTGGTTTCCTAGCACTCTAAAAATTTATTTAATATCCCAAGAGAAGTGGTATTGTTCTGACAAGAACAACAGATTTGTAGTCAAAAGATTTGGATTTAAAAGATTTTGATTCCAGCTTGGAATTCAAGTGTCCAAGGATAAACTCTGGGCATGGAGGAAGGGTGCATAGAGGGAACTCCCTGATATTGACTGTACCTATTGTTACAGACAAAAGAGTGGTTACCATAAATTGTGACCGTGAAAATATGGGTTTCAAGACTGAATTTCCAAAACTGTAAAAGATAATTTTTAGCGTCTAGATTTTATATATATATATTTTTATAGGTGGTCACCATGGGAAAAAATCCCAAATATGAAATACCCAAATCAGCTGGGTTTTATGGAGATTTTAATTAATATAAATGAAGGAATTAAGGAAAGGGAGAGAGAAAGAGAGAGAGAGAGGCAGAGTAAGAGGAAATAATAGGAAAGGGACTAGGCCATTGGCCTAAGTCTGAGCTTTAAAGAGACTAGCCAGTCCTTAATCACTCACCACAAGATTTTGTCCCAGGCAAAACTCTAGTGTTCAGAAAGACCCTCCAGTTTGGTTCCTGAGCTCAACTAAGTTCAGCCACCGAGAGCCCCACTGAGAGCCTTTTAAAGAGAATTTTCTCCTATGTTACCTCCCCTAAATTTTCACATCTACCAATCACAGTAGATGGTTTCCAAAGGACTGACCACTCTTAATTCACATCTTCTTATCACATTCTTAATTCACATCTTGTTATCACCTTCTCTGGGTAAACTAATACTTCTGAGTATTTTACATCTCTTTGCTAAGCTTGCCCTTTTAGTGATTAATTTGACCTTCATAGGTACTTAGTACCTTTTTGTATTAGATCTAAAAATAGACCTAGCTTAAGGGCTTTTGCCTCACTATAAGTATGAGTTAAGTACTTTTTCATTGTTCAGTAAGGAGTTTTACAACTTTATCTTCCCCTAAAGTATGCCTAAGTATGAGTGGAGTAATTTTAAAGTTCCCAATACATTCCTGATCAAGTACCTCCATTGTTTAAATGGGGAATAGCCTTAACCACATGTTCCAAGGTAGAGTCTGAGAAATTTTAAGATTCACACTATCCTCAAATGATTCAACTCTACTCATCTCTGTCTCCAGCTCCTTTGTTTATGGAATTTGGATGAGTCATATAATCTTTATAAGCCTTATTTTTTCTGATTTGCAAAATGAAATGAATGATTCTTGAATTGCCCACATAAAGGATAGGATCAAATGACATACTATAAGTAAAGCATTACATAAAGGTTAGCTAATAGTATCACCCTAGAAATTTTAGTACTAGGGTCAAAAGTAGGGGGTGGGGGGCACTAAGGAAAGAGAAATAAGGAAATAAGGTCCAGTTGGAGGAAAAAAAGAAGATCCTGGGAAGTAGGATAGAATTGGGTCACTTGAGGTCAGATCCTGTCAATATCAGGGGAAAATATCTCTCTTCCCAAAAGTCCAATTCCTATGAACATCCCTGGACCCTCCAAATGCCAAGGAGTAGGCTAAGAGGCGAGCAAGCAACTAACAAGTAGAAGGCAATGATAAAAGGAGGGCAATATTCCTTTGGAGGCATAGGCCACTAGAGCCAGGAAAGGAATGGAATGTGGTGTAGATAGTACTCAGATCATGTATCCAGAATTCATGACACAAGATTCTCTAAGGTTCATGAGGTATAAGAAGGCATAGTTCCTGATTTCTGGCACCCTGAACAAAGCCTCAGTTTCTCTCCACCCTCTCTAAAGTTCACCCTCTAATTGTTTGGAAGGCTTTTCTTATTTCAAGTCCCCAAATTTGCCTCTTCACAACTTCCACTCATTGTTCTTAGTTCTGTCCTCTGGATTCCCTCTCCCCATTACTACATCAAAAATTGGTAGCTAATTTTTTTAACAGACTAAAGGAAAAGTTTCTGTTTTAAAAAGTTGGTGGGAGGTAGCATCTGTTGATTAAAGGCCAGATTGAGGTCCTGTAGAGTATAGGAAATTATGTTAGTTCCTTATTATTGTATTTGTAATCCCAATGCCTAGTGCAGGGCTAAGCACATAGTAGGTGCTTAATAACTGTTTGTTGATTGATTGACCCGAAGTCCTTTCTTTAATCTCTAGACATAACATTCTCGGCATTTTGTCAAGATTAAAACAAGCATGTGAGGTATGATACTGGGTTTTAGACTAGGAAAGAATCAATAAATGTTAAATAATCATGATAGCAAAGGACCTTTGACTTCATTAGTATGGAAAATGCCCTCCACCATCACACATCATAGATAGTAGATGAGTCCTAGGAAGCAGCTTGAGGCACACAGATATAAGAAATAATGACAACAGAGAAAAGTATCTGGTTTAAAAGAATAGTCCTATGTTGAAACCAAAGTGGTCTTTCTTCCACATCACTTAGTAAGTAGAGGAGGATTTACCCACTGATTCATTGTTACTAATAATATTTTTATTTTATCCACTATTTCTTATCATTATGATTAAAACTCTCTGGAAATTATGTATTAATTTATAATTATTTATTAAATAGTGAAGGCTGGAGTAAGAGTGAGAGATAGTCACAATAATCACCTAGTCATGTCTAACTAAGCTGAGTTTGCTACATTTGTCTCCATTCACTACCAAAAGCCTCCGTACCAGGAAAAGTCTCCAGACCAAGAGAGCTCTCTTCCCTCAAACCCTTCCCTTAAAATTTCCAGTGATGTCACTCCTTTTAGGTCTCTCTGGTTGAACAGATTTGTCCTCAGTTTGGGTCACAGATCAGGCTTCTAGGCTTCAGCAGTCACAGGGGACAAGAAATAAGCTTCTTCAATGAGGCTTCTGGCATCCTCACATAGTATGCATGCATGCATGCCCAGTCAAAGGGCGTGGCTGATACTGGCTAAAATGGATTTTCAAAACCTGCCGCTCAAAAGGAGAAAGGAGTGCAATTTATATTAATTTCACAAATATTAATGTAACAGGCACATCACCAGCACAAGTGGTGGCTAGAGAATGGCCTCAGTCAGGACACCGTGGGCTCCACGTGCTGCCTGTGACACAAATTGCCTAGGTATGTGATGTCAATTAACCTCTCAGTGCCTCCAGAGAACTCTTTAAAATGAAGTTTCAGAGTGGTTGCCAATATGCTTTCATGGGGTGAGGTCTCTTCTGGGAAAGGAACATGAATACAGATGAAATCACCACGGGTCCAGATCAAAAGGAAAGTTGCTAGCACACTCATTCTGCTGTTCACTGGGCTGACTCACCATGCAAAGATAGTGTTCCATTTCTCACAGCAAGGAATTTGGCTCCATATGGATAGAAGGTGGTGGAAGAACTCCCATGAAGGTAGATCAGAGCTTTGCCATGGTAAGGTTCGTCCAGGGATCCTATCTGGAGCTCACCACCATGTGACACAAGGATGCAGTGAGCATGTAGCTCAATGGGTCCTGGGCCAGTAAATATCAGCTTGCCACCTAATTGTCAAAAAAGCAAAATAGCATATTAGATTCCATGACAAGATATGTGTTCTCTTCCTTTTTGAATTCTAGGGAAAGAAATTTTTAAAAATTTAATTCCTCATCAATACAGTTCAGCCTTACTGTCTCAGGAAATTGCTCCTCTTGTCTATTCTCCAACTAGAGTTTGAGCTTATTCCCTCTAGGTCTGCCCTCAATAAGCTAAATTATAGGGGTCAGACATGCAGCAATGAAGCTGTCATGGTAAAATGCAAGGTAAAGATGGCTAGAAAATGGGAAAATCAATAATTAAAGTTTTTACAAAAGAGATTTTGTGACTACATGTTTTAAAAGACCTTAAAAATAATTCCGTTTAGTGAAAGGTACACTTATTTTAGCTTTCCTGAAATCCTACACCAGCAAACCTGTATAGATTTCAGCTCCGAGTTCCTTAATGTTACATTCCTCAAATCTTGAAAGTCTCAAATAATTATGGAGTGAATATTTATGATATTTCATATAAAATGTAGTGCTTTAAATAAATAAGATTATTGGCTTTAAAGAATTAAGATTACTGAATTCTGAAGTTAATCATGTTTTATTTAGGAAAAAAGATTCAAAAACACCATTTGAAAGAGGGAAACTGAGAAGGAGACAGAGGGAAAGGGAAGGAAGAGAAAAAGTGAAGAAATAAGTAATTAAAATGAAAAGAAAAGAGAGAGATGAAGGGGAAGGAATAAGAAAGGGAGGAGGAGGAAGGAAAGAAGGAAGGAAGGAAGGAAGGAAGGAAGGAAGGAAGGAAGGAAGGAAGGAAGGAAGGAAGGAAGGAAGGAAGGGAGGAAGGAAGGGAGGGATAGAGGAAGGAACGAAGGAATGAAGGAAGGAAGGAAGGAAGGCAGGAAGGAAGGAACGAAGGAAGGAATGAACAAAGGAAGGAACAAAGGAAGGAAGGAAGGAAGGAAGGAAGGAAGGAAGGCAGGAAGGAAGGAACGAAGGAAGGAATGAACAAAGGAAGGAACAAAGGAAGGAAGGAAGGAAGGAAGGAAGGAAGGAAGGAAGGAAGGAAGGAAGGGAGGGAGGGAGGGAGGGAGGAACAAAGGAACGAAGGAATGAAGGAACAAAGGAACAAAGGAAGGAAGGAACGAAGGAAGGAAGGAGCGAAGGAACAAAGGAAGGAAGGAACGAAGGAAGGAAGGAGCGAAGGAACAAAGGAAGGAAGGAACGAAGGAAGGAAGGAATGAAGGAACAAAGGAAGGAAGGAAGGAAGGAAGGAAGGAAGGAACCAAGGAAGGAAGGAACGAAGGAACAAAGGAAGGAACAAAGGAAGGAACGAAGGAAGGAAGGAAGGAAAGAAGGAAGGAAGGGAGGGAGGGAGGAACAAAGGAATGAAGGAACCAAGGAATGAAGGAACAAAGGAATGAAGGAATGAAGGAGAGAGATTTTGGTAATGCCCAGAGACATCTGAAAATCTAAAAATATAGAAGAATCACAAAATATGCTACTGAACTAAGAAGAGAAGCAAAAAGTAGATGAATAATATCCACATGATTTTTTTAAGTCTAGATTTAAAAATTCATTAACCTTCAAGATATTCAGAAACATATTGACTCCATGTAGAAAAATCAACTGGATTAGTGATTGATTTTTGTCACTTTTTCATGTGGATTACATAATAACATCTTGGAACTAGAAGGAATTTCAAAGTGAATCTTGCCCAATTTATTTCTGAACAAGAATCTTCTCTACTCTATCTGTTTCAAGAGATCATCCAGACTCTTCTTGAACACTTCTTTTCATAGGATAACTCACTACTGCCCAAGGTAGCATTTTCCACTTCTGGAAAGCTTCAAAGAAGTTTAAGAAGTTCTTCCTAATAACAAGCTGAAATGTGACTTTCTAGTTTCTCATGTTTATATATTTTGCAAAATTTTTAATATTTCTCCTCATTTGTAGAAAAGATAAAGAAAGGGGAAAGTGTTAGTCCCATATTACTTGATGAATTAGATTTTTCACTGATGATAGAAACCAGTTCCTTCAGGTCATTATCGAGGGCTATGACTCTTCAAATTTGCCCTTCAGATCACATCAATCAATCAACAAAATTTTATTAAGTGTTCTGTGTGCCAAATACTTTCCTAGACACTAAGGACTATAAAAAAATACAATACCTTTCCTAAACTTACATTCTATTATAGGAGACATATAAGTAATTAATGAAAAGAATTTCTCTTTTTTAAAAATCCTTACATTTTGTCTTGGAATTGATATGAAGTATCAATTCCAAGGCAAGAGAAGAGTGGTAAGGGGTAGGCTTTTAGTTTTAAATGGTTTTCTCAGGGTCACAAGCTAGGAAGTTTCTGAAACCATATTTGAACCCAGGATCTCCCAACTCCTGGCGTTGCTCTCTATCTACTGAGCTCTCTAATTGCCCCTAATGAAAAGCATTTCTTAAAGTGCTTACTATGTAGAAAGTACTGTGTTAAGTGCTGGTCATCCAAATAGAAATGGTGTTCTTAAGGATTTCACATTCTAACATGAGAGAAAAATATCCTATATAAATGAGATTTCAGTTCAAATTATATGCAAAACATATGCAAGATAATAGTTGGAAGAAACTAAAAATTCTATGAGTTGTCAGTGAAGATGGATTATATTCCAGGTATGGGGAACAGCTAGTGCAATGGCCCAGATATGGAAATGCAATACTATGTGTAAAGGATGTCCAGAAGGCCAGTATGGCCTTATATTAGAATTTGAGTAGGAAAGTAAGGTATATAAATATTACAGAATTGCAAAGTTGTTGCTATGGATTCTTATGAAGATTCAAATTTGTTTTTTAAAGAGCATAAAGTGTGCTATTTCCAACTTGAGAGTAAGGCTCCATGTGTTTTATTAACAAGAGACAAAACATTGCTGGGGCAGAATCATTTTGTGACCCTTTGGCATTCATGAGAAAATACTGTAGCATCCTTTCTCATGTATAAGAAGGAAAAATAAGATTTAATTAGTTACCATTCAGTCAATGTTTACTTTCATACTATACTTTTTGGCCCCAACATGTGTCTCACTATAGAAATGTATACTCTATATGTATAGCCTTATGTATTATATTTTCTATCTGTTTCTCTCTCATTTCCTGTTATGTCTCTGTCTCTACCAATCACCTAGTCTTTAGCACTCTTCTCCCTTGGAAATGATTCCCTTACCTTCTGTCATTGAATCAATACTAAGTATCAGTTCCAAGGCAGAAAAGCAGTAAGGGCTAGGCAATGGGGATTAAATGTCTGAATCCAGGGAGGTGGAGTCAAGATGGCGGCTTAGAAGCAGCAAAAGTTCAGACCTCTGAAAACTCTTCCTTACCGATCACAAACTGAATGCTCCTAGGGGACTGAAATTCAAACTAACAACAGAACAGAGCCAGGGAAACCCTCCTTCTGGACTCAATTCAAAAGGTATGCCCCCACAAAAGCCAGAATCCAAGAACACTGGGGTCTAAGAGGAAGGCAGAAGGAAGGTCCCAGGACACCTCCCCCCCAACCCAGAGCACTGAGCCCCCAGCTGCAGTGGGAACCTCTGGGCGGGCAAAGGTGCTGGTCTGGAGGGTGTACCTTGTGAGCAGGGCTGTGCCAGGCTCAGAGAGTCCAACACAGGTGGCAGGGAAACAGCCAGAGAGAGATCAAAGAGCTGCCAGCCGGGGGGGGGGCTGGGTCCTTCCATTTGGCTCCAATGTCACCGGAGATTTTTGCTCTGGGCACATCCAGACCAACCCAGTTGAACCTAATCCAATCAGGAGTACTCATAGCTCAGGGGGCCCAGGACCCCTCCTCCCCTAAAGTGCAGGGCCTCCCACGAGGACAGGAACCTCTGGGCAAGCAAAGTCACTTGTCTAGAGGGTGTACCTTGTGGACAGGGCTGTTCCAGGCTCAGAGCATGGAACGCAGGCAGCAGGGAAGCAGCTGGAGAGAACTGGAGAGACCTGGGTGGCTGAGATCTGCCATTTGGCTCCAGCCTTCCAGGAGTTTTTGGCCTCAGAGCACATACAGCCCAACCCAGTTGAACTTAATCTGATCAAAAGCCTCCAGAGGATAGGGAAGCCAACATTCCTCCCCCAGAGCCTGTACTGAGAGCTGAGAGATTTGAAAAAGCTCCAAGAGGGGAGACTGACAGAAACCCCCAAAACAAAAAAAATGAGAGGAGCAAGAGCACAGACAAATATGGGGAGCAAAGTAGGCATAAATATGAGCAAACAACAGAAAAAAGAAGAAAGAAATTACAATAGACAACTTCTGTACAGGTAACAAGCAAAGAGCGAACAAAACAGAGGGGGAGGGATCAGCAAAGGAAAAATCAGAACTCCCAGTGAATTGGATACAGGCTTTGGAAGAACTCAAAATGCAATTCAAAACACAATTAAGAGAGGCTGAAGACAATTGGGAAAAGAACTTAAAAACTAAGATAAGTCATCTGGAAACAGAAAATAGTGTCTTGAAAGCCAAAATCAACCAGCTGGAAAGCGAGGCAAAGGAGATGAAAGATGAGGTGTGTGGAAAGGAAAACAAGAATGACAGTTGGTAAGGGAAGGGGCAACTGGGAGTGGCATTTGGGTCTTGTGACTAGCACTTCCTTCCTGACAGTCTTGACTTCCTTCCTGGGGTGGAAGGAGGAAGGAGCTTGTTCAGCCCAGTCTGCTGTGGTGTGCCTCTTCTTGGTTCAACCCAAAGATTCAGGCCCAATAACTTCTGAAAGTTAGAACTGTTCTTGTTTGCTTTCTTCTACTGCTAAGATTCTGAATTAGACAAAGCAGGACTGATATAGAGTAGACAGGACTGAGAGAAACCCTCTGCCAGCCTCTGGGGCCTGGCCTTAGCACTGAAGCTGAGGAAAAACTCAAATCCCAACTAGTTATTAAACTTAATATTATTTGAATTCTCAGTCAAATAAGTGGACTATCTCTTCTGGGCATAGAGGGAGCTGAACATCAGTTCAGTCATTCAACAACAAACAGTTTTACTCAGACCCCTGATGCTTCCTCTCGGCAGGGGGCATCTCTCTCCTTTGTTTCACCAAGCAAAATTCCCTCTCTCCCCTCAACTCCTCCATACCCTGCTACAAACCTCACATTTATCTCCCATTTTTTCAATCCCCCCATTTCCTTTCCCAGTAAATATTACAGGTGAAGAAGATGAGAGATCTGAACAAGGAGATGAAAGACAAGGTAAAGAAGATGAAAGATGACCTCCAAAGAAAATCAGACCAGAAGGAAAAGGATGACCAAAAAGCCAGGGATGAAATCCAGTCTTTAAGAACCAGAATACAACAACTAGAATTAAGTGACCTCACAAGGCAGCAGGGCACTATAAAACAAAACCAAAAGAATGAAAAAAATTGAGGAAAATATGAAGCATCTCATTCACAAAACAGAAGATTTAGAAAATCGTTCAAGGAGAGACAATTTAAGAATCATTGGTCTACCAGAAGACCATGCCAAAAGAAAAAGCCTGGACATCATACTACAGGAAATTATTCAAGAAAACTGCCCCAATATCCTAGAACAAGAGGGAAAAGTGGAGATTGAAAGAATCCACAGATCACCTCCAGTATTTAATCCCCAACTGACAACACCCAGGAATATTATAGCCAAATTCAAGAACTATCAGACCAAAGAAAAGATATTACAAGCTGTCAAGAAGAAGTCATTCAGATACCATGGAACCACAGTGAGGATAATGCAGGATCTGTCTGAATCCACACTGAAGGACTGAAAGGCTTGGAATATGATATTCTGGAAAGCAAGGGAACTAGGTCTACAACCAAGAATCAACTACCCAGCGAAAATAACTATATTCTTACAAGGGAAAGTATGGTCATTCAACAGAACAGAAGAATTCCAAGAATTTGGAAAGAAAAGACCAGACCTGAACAGAAAATTTGATGTCTAAGCACAAAACTCGAGAATCATCAAAAGATAATTTAAAAAGAGGGAAAAAAGAAAAACAAAACAACAACAACAACAATTTTTTAAGAGACTCAATAAGTTAAAATGATATGTATCCCTATAAGAAAAAAGGCCATTGGTAACTCTTAAAAAACTGTTGTTATTACCTGGGCAGCTAAAAGAAGTACACTTAGAGGGAACAGGGACAAACTGTATAGGATGAAAGGACAAGATATAAATAGGTATATAGATATATGCATGCATAAATACATACACATGTGTCTGCATATATATATATATATATGTATATATAAAACGAGCTAAAATAGGTTAATATTAAAAGAAATGGGAAAAGAAACAAATGGGGTTAAATTTATATGTCACAAAAAAGCTCATGGTGGGAAGGGGGAGAACATCAATACACTGGAAGGGTAAAGAGGTCTGAGATAGGAAATACTCAACTCTTATGTGCTATGAAATTGACCCAAAGAGAGAATAACAATCCAATACATTGGGGCAGAGAACAGATTTGAGCCCTATAGGGGAGTAGAAGGGTAACAAACAGACTGGTGGGGAGGGAAGCAGTGAAAGAGAGGGAGGGGGCGGGGGGTAATTTTAGAAAGACTTCAGGGAAAATAAGGGGGGGATAAGAAGGGAGGGAGGTAGAAAGAGGAGTAAAATAAGGGTGGGGACTAGGGGGGCTGATTAAAAACAAACATTGGTTTAGAAGGAAATAGTGAAAGAAAAAAAGGCAGGACCAGGAGTAGAAATCAAAATGCTGGGAAATACAGAGCTAGTAATCATAACTCTGAATGTGAATGGAATGAACTCACCCATAAAATGCAAGTGAATGCCAAAGTGGATTAGAATCCAAAACCCTACCATATGCTGTCTGCAAGAAACACACATGAGGAAGGTAGATATGCATAGGGTGAAAGTAAGAGGGTGGAGCCAAATCTATTGGGCATCCCCTGCTAAAAAGAAGGGAGGAGTCACAATCATGATATCTGACAAAGCCAAAGTAAAAATAAATCTAGTTAAAAGAGGAAGGTAAAAAAGGGAAGGTAATTGCATCCTGATAAAAGGCAGTATAGAAAATGAGGAAATATCTGTACTCAACATGTATGCACCAAATGGCATAGCATCCAAATTTCTAAAGGAGAAAGTAGAGGAGCTAAAGGATGAAATAGATAGAAAAACTATACTAGTGGGAGACCTGAACCTTCCTCTATCTGAACTAGATAAATCAAACCAAAAAATTAATAAGAAAGAGGTAAGAGAAGAGAATGGAATCTTAGAGAAATTAGAGTTAGTAGATATGTGGGGAAAAATAAAAAGGGCCAAAAAGGAATAAACCTTCTTTTAAGAAGTACATGGTACATTCACAAAGATTAACCATGTACTAGGGCATAAAAACATTGCAAACAAGTACAAAAGAGCAGAAATAATAAAGTCAACCTTCTCAGACCACAATTCAATTAAAATAATAATTAGTAAGGGTACATGGAGAAGCCAAAAATTAATTGGAAATTAAACAATGTGATACTCCAAAATCAGTTAAAGAACAAATCATAGAGACAATAATTTCACTGAAGAAAACAACAATGATGATACATCCTTTCAAAATCTATGGGATGCAGCAAATGCAGTATTTCAAAATCTATGAGATGCAGTACTCAGGGGGAAATTTATATCCTCGAATTAATATATTAACAAATTAGGGAGGGCAGAGGTCAATGAATTGGACATGTAAATTAAAAAACTAGAAAGTGAACAAATTAAAAATCCTCAGATGAAGACTAAATTAGAGATCATAAAATCAAAGGATAAATTAATAAAATTGAAAGTCAAAGAACTATTGATTTAATAAATAAGACTAGAAGCTGGTACTTTGAAAAAACAAATAAAATAGACAGAGTACTGGTCAATCTAATTAAAAATAAAGGAAAGAAGAAAACCAAATTGATAGTATCCATGATGAAAAGGAAGACCTCACCTCTAATTAAGAGCAAATTAAGGCAATCATTAAAAATTATTATGCCCAATTATATGGCAATGAATATGGCAATCTAGGTGACATAGATGAATGCTTACAAAAATATAAATTGTCTAGACTAGCAGAGGAATAAATAGAATACCTAAACAACCCCATATCAGAAAAATAAATTGAAAAAGTCATCAAAGAACTCCTAAGAAAGAATCCCCAGGACCAGATGGATTCACAAATGAATTCTATCAGACATTTAAAGAACAACTAATCCCAATATTATACAACTATCTGACAGAATAAGCAAAGAAGGAGTTCTACCAAATTCCTTCTATGACACAAATATGGTACTGATTCTAAAGCCAGGCAGGTAAAAAACAGAGAAAGAAAACTATAGACCAATCTCCTTAATGAACACAGATGCAAAAATCTTAAATATGACACTAGCAAAAAGACTCCAGCAAGTCATCATGGGGGTTATTCATTATGACCAGGTGGGATTTATACCAGGAATACAAGGATGGTTCAATATTAAGAAAAGCATCCACATAATTTATCATATTAACAAGCAAACTCACAAAAATCACATGATTATCTCAATAGATGCAGAAAAAGCCTTTGATAAAATGCAACACTCATTCCTATTGAAAACACTATAAAGCATAGGAATAGAAGGGCCTTTCCTAAAAATAATTAACAGTATATAGCTAAAACCATCAGCAAACATCATCTGCAATGGGAATAAACTAGAAGACTTCCCAATTAGATCAGGAGTGAAACAAGGATGCCCATTATCACCTCTAGTATTTAACATTGTATTAGAGACATTAGCACTAGCAATTAGAGAAGAAAAAGAAATTGAAGGTATTAAAATAGGCAATGATAAGACCAAGCTATAATACTCTTTGCAGATGATATGATGGTCTACTTTAAGAATCCTAGAGAATCAACTAAAAAGCTAGTGGAAATAATCAACAACTTTAGCAAAGTTGCAGGATACAAAATAAACCCACATAAGTCATCAGCATTTCTATATTTCTCCAACCCATTTCAGCAGCAAGAATTAGACAGGGAAATTCCATTTTAAATCACCCTAGACAATATAAAATACTTAGGAATCTATCTGCTGAGACAAACACAGGAATTATATGAAGACAACTACAAAACACTTGCCACACAATTAAAACTAGATCTAAACAAATGGAAAAACTACAATTGCTCATGGGTAGGATGACAATCCTACTCAAATTAATTTACTTATTTAATGCCATACTCATTGGACTACCAAAAAACTTTTTTTACTGAATTAGAAAACACCAAAACAAAGTTCATTTGGAAGAACAAAAGATCAGGGATATCCAGGGAAATGATGAAAAAAATGCAAAGGAAGGTGACCTTGCAGTCCCAGATCTCAAACTATACTATAAAGCAGTGGTCATCAAAATCAATATGGTACTGGCTAAGAGACAGAAAGGAGGATCAGTGGAACAGACTTGGAGTAAGTTACCTCAGTAAAACAGTCTATGATAAACCCAAAGATCCCAGTTTTGGGAACCAAAACACACTAGCTGGTAAAATTGGAAGATAGTGTGGGAGAGTTTAGGTTTGGATCAACATCTCACACCCTACACCAAGACAAACTCAGAATGGGTGAATGACTTGAATATAAAGAAGGAAACAATAAATAAATTAGGTGACCACAGAATAGTATACATGTCAAGTTTTGGGGAAAGGAAAGACTTTAAGACCAAGCAAGAGTTAGAAAAAATCACAAAATGTAAAATAAATAATTTTGACTACATCAAATTAAAAAGTTTTTGTACAAACAAAATCAATGCAAACAAAATTAGAATGGAAGCAACAAACTGGGAAACAATCTTCATAACAAAAACCTCTGACAAAGGTCTAATTACTCAAATTTATAAAGAGCTATATCAATTGTACAAAAAATCAAGTCATTCTCCAAATGATAAATGGGAATGGGACATGAACAGGTAATTTTCAGTTAAAGAAATCAAAACTATTAATAAGCACATGAAAAAGTGTTCTAAATCTCTTATAATCAGAGAGATGCAAATCAAAACAACTCTGAGGTATCACTTCACACCTAGCAGATTGGCTAACATGACAGCAACAGATGAATGCTGGAGGGGATGTGGCAGATTTGGGACAGTAATACATTGCTGATGGAGTTGTGAATTGATCTAACCATTCTGGAGGGCAATTTGGAACTATGCCCAAAGGGCGATAAAAGAATGTCTGCTCTTTGATCCAGTCATAGCACTGCTGGGTTTGTACCCCAAAGAGATAATAAGGAAAAAGACTTGTACAAGAATATTCTTAGGTGCTCTCTTTATGGTGGCAAAAAATTGGAAAATGAGGGGATAACCTTCAATTGGGGAATGGCTGAACAAATTGTGGTATATGTTGGTGATGGAATACTATTGTGCTCAAAGGAATAATAAAGTGGAGGAATTCCATGTGAACTGGAAGGACCTCCAAGAAGTGATGCAGAGCCAAAGGAACAGAACCAGGAAAACATTGTACATAGAGACTGATACATTGTGGCACAATCAAATGTTATGGACTTCTCCATTAGTTGTGGTGCAGTGATCCTGAATAAACGGCAGGGATCTATGAGAAAGAACACTATCCACATTCAGAGGAAAAACTGTGGGAGTAAAAACACAGAAAAAAAATAACTGCTTGATTACATGGGTCAAGGGGATATGTCTGGGGATGTAGACTCTAAATGAACATCCTAATGCAAACACCAACAACATGGAAATTGGTTCTGATCAAGGACACATGTAATATCCAGTGAAATTGTGAGTCAGCTATGGGAAGGGGGAGAGCGGGGAGGGAAAGAATATGATTCCTGTAACCAACAAATAATGTTCTAAATTGACTAAATAATTTTTTAAAATAGTTTAAGTGACAGGTGATAAAGGCCTGCACTAGAGGGGTAGTTGTGTGATTTCAAAAAAAAAGGAGACCTATGAGAGATACTGTCATAGAATCAACAAAAATCAACTCCATAGACATCATCATAGAAGGTAGGCCTTCTCTGTAATCCTCAATTAAATTGTTTTTAAAAGCAAAAAGCACAAAGTTTGAACTATGTTCTCCCTTGGCAAAAATACAAAAACCATATGCCATAAAAGTGTTATGTCTCATGTTGTTATATACTTTGTACATTATAGAGAAGGTGAAAATAAAAGAACAAGAAATAGTCTGAAATTTGAAAGAAACAAACTAGAAGAAAGACTATGACCCTGTTCTTAGACCACCTACCTACTAGAGTATTTCAAGGAGGAAACATCAAGAATCTATAGAATAGGAGGCAGCTAGGTAAATCAGTGGATTGGAGGTTCTGGGCTCAGATACTTCCTAGCTGTGTGACCCTGGGCAATCAGCACCTCGCCCTTACTGCTCTTCTGTCTTGGAACCAATATACAGTAATTATTCTAAGATGGAAGATAAGAGTTTTAGGAAAAAAAAAAGAACAGATAGAATACTTTGCTCCTTCAGATATACTAAAAGTTGATAGATCTACTCTTAATTTTTTTAAGAGCAAAATATTCTATAGGTTCTTTGTTTTGTTTCTTTTAAACCCTTACATTCCATTTTAGAATCAATACTATGTATTGGTTCCAAGGCTAGCCAATGGGGGTCAAGTGACTTGCCCAGGGTCATATTGCTAGGAATGTATGAGACTAGGAAAGCTGAGGCCAGACTTGAAACCACAACCTCCTGTCTCTAGACCTGTCCCTCAATCCACTGAGCCACACAGCTGCCCCCATCTTTAATTTCTAAAGAGAAAAATGTCTAATTATCTCCTGAACTTGGCTGAGACTCAGTTCTTCCACTTAGTTAAATCAATTTATTTGCAACTAAGGAGTGTTTTGAAAAATGGAATTTAAATACATTAATAATAGCTAGTTAGAATTTACATCATTCTTTTAAAGTCTGTGAAACACTTTATGAATATTACCTCCTTTTGTCCTTAATAAGAACAAATATATTAATAATAGAATCAAATTTAAATATATTAATAATTAGAACATACATTATTCTTTTAAAGTCTACAAAACCCTTCATGAATATTATCTATTTCTATCCTTCACAACAACAAAAATATAAATAATAGCTAGTTAGAACTTATGTCATTCTTTTTATGTCTGTAAAACACTTTACAAATACTATCTCCTTTTAACCTTAACAAATATAAATAAATTAATAATAGCATAGAATTTAAATATATTAGCCATGACTAATTAGAACTTACATTATTCTTTTAAGGCCTTCAAAACACTTTACAAATATTATCGCTTTTTATACTTCACAACAGGAAATAGATATAAAATGGAGAAAATAGCACCCACCCCACAGGGGTCTGGGTGAAGATCAAGCAAAATAGTATGCATAATGTCCTTGGCAAAGCTTAAAGTACATAAAATTCTCCCTATTAGTATTGTTTTTGTTGTTAGTGACTTCATAGTGTGTTTGTGATAAATATATTTTGCAAACTTTAAAGTGGTCCATTAAGGTGAGCTACTCTTATTATTCCTATTGGAACAAAGGAAGCAACAGGAGTGAAGTAGCTTTAAGAAGTCATTCAGTCATTACTTAGTATGTACTTAAAATACCAGGTGGTAGGCTGAGTACTAGGGATAAAAAGAAGAGGGAAAACACTTCCCTGGGGCAGCTAGGTGACTCAGTGGAGAGTCAGGCCTAGAAACAGGGTCTACTGGATTCAAGTCTAACCTCAGACATGTACTAGCCATGTCACCCCAGGGAAGTCACTTAACCCCAATTGCCTTGTCCTTATTGCTCTTCTGTCTTGGAGCTGATACTTATTATCAATTATAAGACTGAAAGTTAAGGGTTAAAAAAAGCACTATTCTCCCCCCAAAGAGTTTATAGTCTAATGGGAAAGATGATATGTAAAAAAAAAAAAGTAGGTACATACAAGATACATATTGAATAAGAGGAAAAGGAAAGGAAAACTATTAGAGCTGGGAGGATAGAGAAAGGTCTCCTATGAAAGTTGGGATCTGAGCTCTGTCATGAGGAAAGCCAAAAAAAGTATGAAGAGAGAGAAAGAGAGACAGAGAGAGAGAGAGAGAGAGAGAGAGAGAGAGAGAGAGAGAGAGAGAGAGAGAGAGAGAGAGAGAGAGAGAGAGAGAAGAGAGAGAGAGAGAGAGAGAGAGAGAGAGAGAGAGAGAGAGAGAGAGAGAGAGAGAGAGAGAGAGAGAGAGAGAGAGAGAGAGAGAGAGAGAGTGCATGGGAAAAATACAGTGAAAAGACATGGGAGAAGAGAAAAGACACACAGATGGATGATAGGATATCCTATGTAAGTCATTAAAAGTAGTTTGGAATATACATTGTGTTCAAGGGTGCCAAATGTAAGTAAGCTTTATTGTTGTTTAGCCCAATTAGTTGTGTCTGACTGGAGTGGTTTTATATTCACCAAGAAAATCCTAAATGAGGTCACGAAGAGTCAGACATGGCTGAAATGACTGAACAGCAACAAATAGAGCATACCTTGCAGGGGAAGGTGGAATGAACCTGAAAAGAGAAGCATGTTGGAGTAGAGAACAGAGACAAAATAGGGTTAAGGGCAACAGAGACAATCATTTGCTTATGTAGAGAACTGAGCTCTCTCTCTCTTGCAAAAGGGAACATCAAGGTCTTTGAATGATAAATTTATAAAGAATAGTCATGCCATTCTTTCCCCCAACCCTACTAAGTATATTCTCCCTCCTTTGATGCTGCTTATTTCACCTAACACAGCATTGGGCACAGTTACCCTATAATATAATTATTGACCAAATGACAACCACTAAAAGAATGAAATATAAAATGGCAAGACAAGGGGGTCAAATACAGAACTTAAGAGGAAGACAAGCCATATGATGGGAGAGGAGAAGCAATTAGAGTAGTAGAAAACCCGGAATAACTGGTAACCCAAAAGCTAAGGGGGGGGGGGAGGGTAATCCAAAAGAAAAATAATGTTTAAAGGAGTACTGGCATGGTCTCTTGACTATTTTTAAATTTCTATTTGAAAAAAAGTAGCAATGTATTTTTTTTTCCTTAAGAGACAGTATTGTATAATGGATAGAGGGTAAGACTTGGGTTCAACCCCACCTAATACATAATATCTATGTGACTGTGGACAAGTCACTTAACCTTTCATTGTCTCCGAGGCAATGTTTCTGATTTCCTCTGGAATAAAAATCTATGCAACTATAACCCCTCTACTGATGGCACATGCTGAAATTCCCTCAGTGCCTACTCACCATAGAACATCTCTGCAAGGCCCACCCCACTTCTAGTGGTAAATTTCTCCTGGAGATTCCATTTCATAGATGAGCAAAAGCTAGCCTGCCTTCATTCTCTTTCCAGTAGAACTGATTGCCTCAACTTCAAAACCATGTCTTCCAACAAAATATCTCCACAGCCTTTCCCCTTTCCATCTTTTATATGTTTTGTCTTCCTCCATTAGAATATAAGCTCCATTAGGGTGGAATCTCTTTATTTTTGCTTATATATGTATCTATATTGCTAACATATATGTTTAATAAAAGTTTATTTGCTTCCTTCATTACTTCCTTCCATTCTTCCTGCATTCCTTCTTTCTTTCCTTACTTCCTTTGTGTACTTCCTTCTTTCTTTTACTGTCTTCTTTCTAGAGCAATTACAAGTCTGCAAGATAAAGGAAGCTTCTCCCTCCTTCCCTTTACCAACAAAATTGCATATCCAGTCCAACATTTTAAAAATCTCTCATCATCACAATTGCTAAATAGTCAAAACAAAAACTTGGTTTGGTACAATGAAAGGGAGAAAAAACAACAACAAAACAAAATTGATTCTTGAGTTAGAGGACTCCAGGTGGGCTTGAGTTCATTTCTGATGTTTACCATCCTTTTGATTAGAGGTAAGTCACCTCAGTTTCTAATCAATTTGAAAACTGAATTAGGTGAACTCCAAGATTTCTTCTAGCTCTAGGTCTAGGATCCCATAATCTTTGTGGAATTTCCTTTCCTTTCACAATTATAGAGGCCACCATCCATCCAGGATGGTCTAAGTACTGCATGTAGTTCTACCTGCAGAAAAGAAGACAGAGAAGAGCACTAGATGTCCTTCTGGTCTGAGCATGCAAGGACTACTTTACTCAGGGTTGGTGGGAAAGGAGAGTTTGAGGAAGGTAACTTAAGCCCAGAGCCAGAGCTCTGATGGGGATGCATTCAGTTCCCTTTTGTTACTGGAATCCGGATTAGATTTGTGCCTGATCTAGTGGAGCACAGCCTAGGAAGCCTTCGAGGTGGGCTTGTCCCCTGCCAAAGATGCGGAAAATCAATTTGGCTGGCAAACGAGAGCCCCCGAGAGCTCAGTCCACGCTCTATAATCCTATCCACCAGCAGCTCAGGAAATAGATGCCCGAGCCCTCACATATTCATGGAGGATATGAGGCATAAATCAGGCTTTACGGTTTGGGGGCAACGGAATGGAAGCTCTGCCTGGCTACTAATTAATCAAGCCTGGGCACACCTAAATCCCCACAACCTGGGACAGCAGCCATGCATGTATATAAGCACTGCTACTTTTTTTCCCCTCTTTCATTTCAATTAAAATAGATATCGGATAAAAAAATTTTCCCATTAGCTGGTACTGTTTATGCATCTCCCCTGTTCTTCCTTTAATTAAAAAACATGCTTATTGCAATACTTGCCAGAATCACTTTAACGGTATTTTAATTGTAATGTCTCTGCCTGATTAAAAAAAGAAAATATGAACTAGAAATTGCTGGCAAAATGTTCTCAGGATACATGGCGGAAGCATATAGATATATGCATACCCACATACACACACCATACCTCTCCCCAGGATGGAAGCCATGGAATATTTCATTAATTAACCTGGAATTTCCATCAGAAATGGGCAATATTGGAAAACCCCACAATAAAAACAAAATCAGTGATCTGAAACTTAGGCTCTCCTAACAAATAGCACTTAAGGGAAACATTTTTGTCAGCACAGAGTTCTCTGGTAGGAAAAAAAGCCAAGCTAGAATAAAAACACTCAGTTTAGGAGCATTCCTTATTTTATGTGGCCAGTAAACCTCAACCCAGTCCCAACCTGGAATTTAGAGAGAGGAAGTAATCCACAGAAAAAGTGGCTGGAGGGGCAGGTGAATTGAGACCTAATTTTAGTTCTGTCCATGTACTTCTACCAACTTCCCTTTTTTTTTTTTTAGACACTTTAGAGTTGATCAGTCTCCAATAAATGTCACTGCCCTGGGAAAGCACCACTGTTCTTTTCCCCCATTTACTAATGTAAGAGCAATGACAGTAGGAGAGCAAGTTGTACATCCAACTTTTCTGGAAATTCCAAGTTGCCCTCAACTTAATTTCCTTCAGACTCCAGCCTAATATCTTTCCAGCCTTGAACCTATAGGCATAGGCTAATTTGCCTAGCCACCATACAGTGCCTCAGTGCACAGGGAAACAACAAATGCTACCCTAGGGAAGTCCTATCTGACAACATTTCCAGATCAATGACTTGTAAAGAGTTATCTAAAGTAAGCACCTGCTGTTTCTGATGTTAGTTCATTACTAACTAGAAGGTAAGAAGTGCACAGTCATTGGGTTAGAAAAGACTATACTGGGCACAGCACTCACTGCTTTTTGAGAAATCCTTGAGCCCCTTCCAAATGACAGCAAACTTTTATCTTCAACCAGAAACCCAGGAGAGTATTAGACAAAGTTCTTTTTTTTTTTTTTCACTTCAATGCTAGAACAGTTCAAATAGCTTAGGCTCACACAAGAATTCTAGACTGATCTGTGGCATGCCTAGGATGACAAACTCAGAATCAGGTGAGTGAAAATGGAGTCTGTAGGCATTCACTTATATTTGAAATCTATTCTCTCCCTGCTATGTCCATGAAGTCTAAAGGAAATAAGGAAGTGAGATCATTATATGAGTAGTTCGCAACTCTCCATCCTCTATTTCAGTTCAGAATTCTTTTCATCCTCTATCCCTATACTCCAACTAAATCTATACATATATATGTATAGATTTATATTTTTATAATTTGCATGTATGCATATGTTTTATATATATATATATATACACATATATATGTATTGTTCAATCATGTCAGTTATTTCTGATGCTTCATGACCCTATTTGGGATGTTCTGGGCAAAGATATTGGGGTGATTTGCCATTTCCTTCTTTAGTGCATTTTACAAAGGAAGAAACTGAGGCAAAGAGGGTTAAAGTGAGTTTCCCAGGATCACATAGCAATTAAGTGTTTGAGCCTGGATATGGACTCAGGTTTTCCTGATTCCAGGCCCAGAGTTATATCTACTAAGCCATCTAGCTGCAAAGATAGATAGGCAGACAGACAGACACAGACAAACAGATAGAAAGATAGATGATAGATAGATAGATAGATAGATAGATAGATAGATAGATAGATAGATAGATAGATAGATAGATAGACAGACAGACGGACAGACAGACAGATAGATGATAGATAGATAGATAGATAGATAGATAGATAGATAGATAGATGATAGACAGACAGATACACAGACAGATAGGTAGATAGATAGACAGACAGACAGACAGAGACAGACAGACAGATAGATAGATAGACAGACAGACAGAGACAGACAGAGACAGACAGACAGATAGATAGATAGATAGATAGATAGATAGATAGATAGATAGATAGATAGGTAGGTAGATAGATGATAGACAGACAGATACACGGACAGAGAAACAGACAAACAGATAGATAGATAGATAGATAGATAGATAGATAGATAGATAGATAGATAGATAGATAGATAGACAGAAAGATAGATAGATAGGCAGATAGATAGATACACAGACAGACAGATACATATATATACATACATACATACATAGTTTAGATAGCTAGATTATATAGACAGACATAGGTAGATAGATGGATGGATTGGCTGGACAGATGGATGGATAGATGGATAGATAAGAGAGACAGATAGATACACAGACAGACTTACAGACAGACAGACAGACAGACAGAAAGACAGATAGATAGATAGATAGATAGATAGATAGATAGATAGATAGATAGATAGATAGATAGATGACAAATAGATCAATGGATAGATAGATAGATGGATGACAGATAGATAGATCAATGGATAGATAGATAGATAGATAGATAGATAGATAGATAGATAGATAGAAAAAAGAACTGGATGAGTCCTTTGAAATTATTTAGGCAAATCCCTTCCTCTTATAAATAATAAAACTGATTAGTTTTGATTTACTCTTCCAATCTAGATACTTTTTACATGCTTATTCTGTTTTACAAGGTATTACGTTAGCTATAAGTCCCAAATTCAGTCTAATTAAATCTGATAAACTAAGTTTCTATGTCTTTCCCCATTGTAGACACTTAACAAATATTTATTGATTAATTTGCCATTCACACTAATTAGTCAAGGATAGAATTTATTTTTTAATTGTACTCCATTATGTGATGAGGCAGAGCAAGAAAAAGTGGGGAGGAGGATCATTGTCATTACTTTGTTCTTATTTCCTATCTACCCTAGAGTTTTTACTCCAATCTTAGTTACTTAGTCCTCCAGCTTTCTCTTCTGCTCTATGTTCCTATACAGAATCAGAGGGGAAAAATGACAAAGGCATTAATCATATCCTTAGCTCACATTGCATGCTTGCCCAGTAACTACAGATCATGCACCTAAGGTCCCATCTCAGGACCTGTTTCTTGGCACTGACAAGAGGGTGACAGTCTTACTTTACTGCTAAGTCTTATCATAATTGCTAGGAATAAAAATAATAAATTTTCATTCTGATATGCCTATGGTCATTGAGCATCTGAATATAAAAGAATGTTATATGTATATATATATATATATATATATATATATATATATTTATATATAAAAATGTTTCTTTTATGTTCAGTTAACCAAGGCAATAGGCCTAATTCCATCACAATTCTTTTGTATTAATTGATTGAACTAATTCTCTTCTGTGTTTAACAGGACCCCTTCTCCCCTCTTGCCCCACAAAAGATATAGTTATAGGGGACAGAGAGAGAACAGTTTCTGGACCCTAAGTTAAAATATGCAATAATAAGAAAGGTAGCTGGACCACTTATCATTAGTTGAAGAGTAAACTGGAAATTTTTATTATTCAGTGCATATGGCATTAAAATATGAGTCCAACTCCGGATTTTATTCTCTTTTTTTAATTGCCCCTAAAAATTTATACACAAAAATCTTTCTAATTAATCTCTCTCTGCTACCAAATAAAAAAAGAAGTAAAAAGTGCCAATTCCATTATAAAAATGGAGAACACCAAGGCACTAAATGTTATCAAAGTTTCAAAGTCCCACAATAACTCATGATAGAATTGAAGACAAAAAATTCAGGTCTTCTGATCCACAGATCCCACTTCTCAGTATTGCTATCATTAACCATTTGGATACCTGACTTCTGAAAACGGGGATATAGCATGAGGCCCAAATCCTGCCTCTGAGCTTGGGCTTACATTTCCCAAGCCTCAGTTTCCTCATCTCTTAGAGAAGTATGGCCTATATGGCCCTTGAAGTCTGTTCCAACTGAAGATTTGTAGCAAGATGAATTTCATAGGATCTAAACTTAACAGCTGGAGGGACTTTGTAAACCATAAAGTACAGTAAATATCTTAATTCTACAGATTGGGAAACTGAAGCAGGGAGAGATTATAAAAGCCCAGAAATCATTATAGCTCTTAGTGGTCCTATCTAGGCTTTTGTTTCAATTAATTGGGTTTTTGTTTATTTTTAAACCCTTACCTTCTTTCTTAGTAACAACTCTAAGACAAAACAGCAAAGGTAGGAAGGTAAGTAGAGTCTAAGGCCAGATTTGAACTCAGGAAGATGAGTCTCCCTGAATCCAAACTTGGTACTCTATCCACTGTGCCACCAAGCCTCCCTTTTCAGAAAAATAGATTGAAAATAAGTTGTTAGCCTACATTTATAGAGGGAATTTTCTCATTTTAGATTTCTCTGTATCAGTGAAATTGTAGGTTCTATTCATGTCTGAGATAGCTAGGTGGCTGTGTGGATAAGAGCCTGGAGACAAGAGTTCAAACCTGACCTCAGACACTTGCTCCCTGTGTGATCCTGGGCAAGTCATTTATGCAGATTTTCATTTCCTCAACTGTGAAGTGGGGATGATCATAATGTAGCATTTGATTATTTATAAAATACTTAACATACTACCCTAGCACCTAGTAATAAATGTTTCTTTCCTTCTTTCAACACACACATTTAGAATGAAACAACATGACCTAAAACACCATGAAGAATGATTGTAATGATACTAATAATAATACTAATAATAATATCAATAATTGCCAACATTTATGTAGCATTGACTATGTGCCAGGTTCTGTGCTAAGTGCTTTAGAATCATTTTCTCATTTGATCTTCATAATAACCCTGGGGGGTAGGTACTATTAATCTTCAGTTTTTTAGATGATAGAAATGAAGCAAGCTGACATTGAATGATTTGCCCAGGGTCATACAGCTAGGAAATATCTAAGGTCAAATTTGAACTCAGGTCTTTCTGTCTCCAAGCCTGACTCTCTATCCACTTCACCACCAAGCTGTTCCTAATAAATAAAGGTACAGCTGGAAAGATTCATCACTTAGAAGATCTTATTTTTCAATGGTTATAGCCTTCTAAAATAACTTAGGGTTGGCATTTTCCATGTTTGATGAATTTTTTTCCAAATTGGTGAATTTTTTTCAGAAAAATAAATAAGATTTCATTCAATTAAATTTTATGATGTAGAATGGGTATAAAGAACACAGAAAAATAGAGTATAGTTGACAATGACAGTGATGGTCATCATCACGAGGAAGGAATCACCTTGCCTTTCAATAGTGAATTTTATAAGCTATAGAAAGTATTTACATGTGTATTAGAGAGAAAGAATATAGTTAATGGAGGTATTGATAGGAAGGGAAACTGTTATGTTAACCAGAGGCCAGAGAGGGCTTGGGTAGGCTCTTTAATCAATCAATCAATCAATTGAAATTTATTAAGCACATACTGTGTGCCATTAAGCCCTGGGAATACAAAGAGAGAAAATAGACAATTCTATTGTTTCATCTATTTCACAGATGGGGAAACTAACAACTTGCTAATTGTCTGACCTTGAGAAAGTGTCTTAAGTACTGTAGGCTGCCATTTTCTCAGACATAGAATGAAGGGGATGGAATAGGTAGATGCTAACATTCTTGTCAGCTCTAAATCTAAAATTTTCTGTGTCAATAAGTAAAGTATGCCATGAAGAAGTGAATCTCACTGAAATACTGTTTTGAAAAAAATCAGGAAAGCAAAATTATAAGGCAGAGAACCTGAGTTTTGGAGGAAAAAAACTAAACAGTCCCACACTGGGATGGAACACAAGAGAATTCACTTGAATTAACCAGCAGCACCCATTCCTCCATCACTATTCAGGTCCTGTTACCTGCACATAAAATGAAAACATCAAAAAATCATTGATTTAGAGCTGGAATGGGCCATAGAGGATAGTGAGCTCATTCTCTTCATTATTCAGATGGGGGAGGTGAGCCCCAAAGAGGATGAGGGTCTTGCCTAGGATTCCAAAGCTAGTAAGTATCTGGGATGACTCCAATTCTTCCTGGTCCAAGTCTAGCTACTGTTATCAATTATAGGTAATAGAATACTTTTATTCTATTTGTAATTTATAAGTAATAGAATATATGAATTAGAAATATTTTGTTCTAATGATATTACTACTCGATATGTATTCTTTTAATGGTATAATGGGCATGTGGCCTCTGAGTCAGGATGACCTGTGTTCAAGTCCTACCTCTGATACATACCAGTTGTGTGATTCTGGACAAGTTGTTTAATTTCTCAGTGTACCCAGGCAGTTCCATATGACTTAAAAGTTGCAAAGTAGGGGCAACTCTGTGGCAAAGTGAATAGAGCATGAGGCTTGTAGTCAGGAGGACCTGAATTCAAATCTAGTCCCAGATATTTTCTAGTCATTGGTCTCTGGGCAAGGCACTTACCCACATTTGCTCTTCTGTCTTAAAATTGTTGCTAAGACAGAAAATAAGAGTTATAATTTTTTTAATTAGACTAATGAATTAGTAACAAAGCAATGACCAATGCTAACCTGCAGGGAAGTTTCTGGTAGAGTGTTTCAGGAGTCAGTACATAATCCTGTTCTGTACAACATAACAGCTGTTACCAAGACAGAAAATAAGGGTTTAAAAAAAGCTGCAAAGAAATTGTTCATTTGCATTCATAGAGAATAGGGTCAGCAAGGCAACACAGCAGATAGGGCACCAGAAAGAGAGTCAAGAAAACTCATCTTCTTGAGTTCAAACCTGGCTGCAGACACTTACTAGCTGTGTGACTATGGGCAAATCACTGAACCCTGTGTGCCTCGGTTTCCACATCTGTAAAATTAACTGGAGAAGAGAATGACAAACTACTATACTATCTTTTCCAAGAAAATACCAAATGGTATCACAGAGTCAGACATGACTGAAAAATGACTGAACAACAAATGAATTCATAGAGAGATTTTCCTCATAAATTCCCAGTGAAATCAGGGTTCTAGTCTGAGTAATTTGAATAGGAGTGAAAATGAGGATCTGTCATCTTCTTCATACTTCTTGCCTCAACTTCATGTCTCTGCCATGAACATCACCACTCAGAATTATATGAATGCCAGATATAATAATTTTTATTGCCAAGCAATATTATGGGATAGGACTAGTAAAATTTCAAAGATGCCTCTGTAAAAGCTATCCCACTTAAAGTGGTATCAGCTGAAATCCATAGATTTCTTGTACTTTCCTTTCATTCATAATAGCTTCTCTCTTGTTGTTGCTAATTGAAATAGTTTCTTTGCACAAAGGAGATGAGTTCCATATATCTGGAATGTTCTCCTTGTCACCTTTGCCCATTGACATCGCTAGCTCTGGCTGAGGTTCCTCTCAATACTTCCTCTTACAGGAAGCCTTTCCTGATTTCTCCAGTTATTAGTGTTGACCTCCATTCCACTCTACTGAATTTACTCTATATTTCTTTTTTTAACCCTTACTTTCTGTTTTATCATTTCTAAGACAGAAGAGTGGCAAGGTGAGGCAGCAAAGGTTAAGTGACCTGCTGAGAAAATTTCTGATCTATGAAGTACCTGTGGTCAGATCTGAACTCAAGTCTTCCCAACTCTAGGCCTGGAGCTCTATCCAGTGTGCCACCTAGCAACCCCTATTATTTCTTTTCTGTTGGTTTAACTATATTCTTATGGTGGAGAGCAAAACCCATTTCAATTTTGTCTTCATGTCTCTTGGGGTCGAGGACATAAGCAAAAACTAAACTTAACTCCATCTTAGCTTCTCCCTCTTCTGTTCCTCTCAACAGACTCAGTATCAGTCCTGTCTAGAGGGAAATAAACAAAATGGCCAAAGGATTGAGGAAAAAGAGCTTACAGGGAAATGTGACTAACATTTAGTCTAAATGAAGCCAATACTTAACCTAAAGAACAGACAGCTGACAAGTGACTCTATGAATAAAATACCCTTTGAATGCATGTCTGGCTATGATAGTGACTGACTCCACTTTGGATAGAACAAGGGAAATGAATTTAAACCCAACAGCAACAAGATTAAAAAACATGGGTCTATATGAATTGGGGGACTAAGGAGGGCTATAGATAGATCTTTAGGAATAGGTCAACATATAGCTTTGTGTCTAGGTTAGTTCACCTGTAGTTCTGCGAAGAAACAGGAGAATAGACAATATGACCCCAAGAGGTTCTCTCCTTTGTATTGTAATTATCAAGCATGTGGCAGATATCTATACAACTGAAGAATGTGTGTATTTTATAAATATAAATATTTATAAATATTTTACAAATACATTTCATAAAATATGTCTATTTTATTAGGGACTTACATTTTTTCTTTCCCTTGTTCCTTTTGTGTTTTCTGTGGAAACCTCTATCATGAAATTAGTTGTCATGTCTTATGGAGACACAATGTGTGCCCATATGCATGCGTATGCACACACACACACACACACACATGCACACATGCACACCCACACACACACACGGTGCAGAGGATTCATCTTGGTGTAGTAAAAAGAATAATGGATTCAGGATCTAAGAACCTGGATTCAAATCTGTTACTTACTAGCAATTGATTTTGAATAAAATACTTAGCCTTGGTTTCCTTAACTATAAAATGAAAATATTGGACTAGATGATAAAATTAATAAATAACCAACATTTATAAAGTTGTTACCATGTGCCAGGCACTGTGCTAATCTCTTTACAAATATTATTTCATTTAATCCTTATGAAAATACTGAGAGATAGGTATTATTATCATCACCTTCATTTTGCAATTGAGGAAACCGAGATAAACAGAGCCAGTGGGTGTTACATTTGAACTCAGGTCTTTCTGACTTCCAGACCAGATTGGCAGTGCCACTTAGCAGCCTCACGACATATAAGCCCTCTTCTAGAATAATAATTAACAACAAAACTAGCAGCTAACATTAGCAAAGTATTTTGAAGTTTGTAAAGTATTTGTCATATATAATCACAGTTGATCATCATAACAACTCTGTGAACTCATTTTTACATTCTTCTATCTGGTTTCTTTTGGGAAAGAAAAGATGATGGATAAGAAAACTAAGATTCAGTGACTTGCTCAGGATCACACAGTTAGCCAGTGCCTGAGGCAGGATTGAACTTCACCTCTTCCTTCCACCAAGTCCAAAATCTATCTAATAAACTACCTAGTTACCTGAATAGTATGACTGTGCTTTTCTGTAGCCTCTACATCTTTTCAAGTCCTAGGAATATTGCAAAGTCTAACTAAAGCTTGATCTCCTTGCTTCTCTCTTTCACTACTACTCATATAGTGACTCCATATAGTTATAAATAGTGCAACATCAGTGGAGATAAAGTCAGACCTTGAATTAAGAAGTCCTAAGTTAAAATCAGCCTTTGACACTTACTAGCTATGGGACAAGAGACAAGTCATTTAACCTCTGTCTATCTTAGTGTCTCATCTGTAAAATGGTGGCTAGGTGGCACAGTGGATAAAGTATCAGTCTTGGAGTCAGGAGGACCTGAGTTCAAATCCAACCTCAGATACTTTGATATAGATATTGGGAAAGTATCTATTAAATAGATTACATATCATATAACATATAGACTAGATTATATAATATAGATTATATATAGTTAAGTGACTTGCCTAGTATCTATTTTATTATATAGATAAATATAAATCTAGTATCTATTGCCCCATATCTATTATATATATATATATATATATATATAGAGAGAGAGAGAGAGAGAGAGAGAGAGAGAGAGAGAGATATACATAGATATAAAATAGATACTGGTCAAGTCAGGAAATGGAAAGCTACTCAAGTATATTTGCTGAGAAAACCCCAAATGCTGTCGCAAAGAGTTAGACATAATTGAAATGAGTAAACAATACATTGGGATAATATTAGCAGCTACCTCCCAAGATTGTTGTAAGAACAAAATAATGTAATATTTGTAGAGCACTTTGCAAACTGTAAAGAACTATATATATATATATATATATGTATATATATATATATATGTATATATATATATATGTCCTAGCTAATAGTAGTAGTAGTATTTATCTTCTGTAATAATACACATACAAACACTTAAATGTTAACTGCCTAGTGTTGTTTTTTATGAGTACCATGCTTGTATCTTTCTCTCTCCAAAGACATTGTAAGCTACCTGAGGGCAGGAGACTAACTTCTCATATTATCTCAATGTTTAGCACAGCTCTGGCCACTTACAAAAGACTGAATCAAACAAATGTTTCCTTCCAATCAGAGAGCTACTAGGATACCATGATACCACCAATATCTGTAATGAAATCTCAGGGTGATGTTCTTTAAATTCTTACATCTAATTTCTACCTGTTTTAGTTCCCCCCTCCCCTTGTTGCATTCCTTCCAACTTGTTCCATACCCCTAATTATCTCTCCTCCCTTCCATGTGATCTGGAAACTTCTCAGTCTGATTATAACCTATTTGGGTCATCAGGTGAAAGTGCCAGATAATTGCCAAAAACATTTACTGGAAGGTAAAAGACTTTTTGAGTTGAGCATTTCATTCACTTCTAAACTTGAACTTGAAAAGAATCAGAAGACAAATTCCAACTCTTTCTCTCTCTCTCTCTCTCTCTCTCTCTCTCTCTCTCTCTCTCTCTCTCTCTCTCTCTCACACACACACACACACACATACAAACACACACACACACACACACACACACATTCAATACCTTTTTTCACTTTAGGACAGAGGTTAGTTGTCAAATTGGGGTGTGACTAGGCAACTTTTTTTTTTATTAAAAACTCCCAAATGGCTCTCTGAATACAATCCGGAGATGCTAGAACTCCTGCCTTGCCCAAGCCCCTTGGAGGGATTATAATTCTCTAAAAGGAAGAGCCCTTTGGCTAAGGGTCTCTACAGACTTTCTTTTCTCTGAACTGCTGTTTCCAGGGGGTCACTTAACTCTATCATCCATAGCCCCTAGGCGGTGGGCAGCTGTCAACAAGGAAGACTCCCTTAGCCACTGGCTACACATATGCGGAGACCTACAAAAAGAGGAGGGCCCAGAGCCCAAGCTGGCAGGCCAACTACTTTGACTGTCCTAATGAGGACTAATTAACCAGTTTGGCTGAAAAAGTCTTCTTAATATTTAAGAATATCACAGCTTTAGGGACATAGTTTGAAAAAATGTCTTGCCTTATAGGCCACCAATAAATCATTTAGAGGCTACTGTAGCCTTATATATTACACAGGAAGCAGATATGTTTATATTTTTGGTATATGGTTATACTAAAACTTTGCATCTGGATAAAAAGTTTTATCACGTTTCCAAAATCACTCCAATTTCCCAAGCATTTTTATCTGCCAGTATTCCATAAAGAACACAAGGTCCTTGAGGCCAAGGACTGTTTCAATGTGGTCACAATCTCCAAAGCCTAACACTGTACCTGGCACAGAGTGGGCCCTTAACCAATGTTTATTAACACAAATAGAATTGAATTGACTCAGTCATTTAAAATATTTGTTCTTGGAAGCAGTCAGGTGGCTCAGTGGATTGAAAACCAAGCCTAGAGACAGGAGTTTCTAGGTTCAAATTTGACCTCAGATACTAATGTGAGATTCTTGGTGAGGCACTTACCCCCCATTACCTAGCCCTTACCAGTCTTCTGCCTTGGAACCAATATATAATATTGATTCTAAGATCGAAAATAAGGGTTAAAAGAACTATTCTTCATTACACCAAGCAGAGGTATATCTACTTATTTAACCGAGATGAGAAAACCAAGGCAAAGAGACAAAAAAGCCAGAGGAAAGCCAGTGGCTGAGCTTACCCCTGCATCCTCATTCTCTTCCAAGTTTCTAGCCTCCTAAACTCTAATCCTCACCCTAACCCTAACTCTAAATTCATGCTTATTTTTCAATAAAGAAGCCTACTGATCTGCCTTTTCACAGGATCAAAAAATTAAAACCTTAACAGGGTAAAGGCAGGAGGAAGTTGCCCTCTTGGCGAAAAATTTCAAAGACAGCAACCCTAACTAATTTCAGGGTTTCTGGCTATGTTGTGGGAGCCATCCAGGGCAGACATGTCAAAGGAGGGTTCTGGAAACAAAGGCACTCTATAAGGATGCTGCCCACATTGGTTTTCTTGTCCTTGAAGCCAAATTAAGGAGGCAGTGGGATCCAAAGACTCAGGAAAAAGGGCTCCCAACTTTGATGCCCCTGGGATCTCATCTCTGGAATTAAAAGGAAGGCTTCCCCTCTTCCCTTTCCCCACACATTCTTGACCATGAGCCTGGAAGGAAGAATTCAATCAAGTCTTCCAACTTACCAAAAAAGAAGAAAAAGCCCCAAAAGGGAAAAAAAAAAACCCTTATCCCTTGGCCCACATGAATAAAATTAAAATCACACCACACACACACACACACACACACACACACACACACACACACACACACACACACACACACACAGAAAAAATACCCTCAACCCCTCAAACTCTACAGACCTTTAATATGCAGCATACTGAGAACACTAGTAGTGATGTCAAGCAGCAAAGTTTGGCCGCTCTCCACTGTGACGTTGTCGCCATCTTGTGGCCAACCTTGGGGAATCCAACTGTGAGCCCTGGACCATCTGCGACAGACCTGAAGCTGAAAGTAGTCCTGGGAAAGAAAAGGCCATTTTTAAAAGAAAAATTTAATCTAGTTTTCCAATAAAAGTCAGATGAGTTTGAGTGAGTCAGTCATAGAAGGTGCATTCGTAGGATTTTGAAGAGACCAGAAAATTAAGATCAAGGGCTAAATCTTTGATGCCATGAACTGCTTCCTCTTTTTTCTTTTCATCCAACAGTTAAAACAGGAATCAAGACTGAAGAGAAAATGAACCTAGAAATGCCCAGTGTGTCCATGTATTGCAACCAGATGATGGCTCTTGTAAACTCATGGATAGACATGGGAAGGGTTTCTTATTTGTTTCTTTTGTTTTTGTTCTCAATAGAGGGTGTCTTTCTACCTGATAGTGTTGGGAAGAAGGGTGAGGCAGATCTAAAGGTTTTATTTTATTTTATTTTATTTTGAGGGCTATGTATTGGGAGTTGTGCAAAAAGTAATAAATAGCTGAGAATAGTGAGAATTAAAATGTTCTGCTTGATGGGTGGCATTTTGCTTTATATAATTGGTATCATTTTTCACTGGCTCTTACTGCCAAGTATCCCTGTTTTATAGAGACATTCCTCTTTTCAAGTGCTTCCCCACCCCCTCCTCCCACTCTACCTTATTTGGTATTATTATTGCCTTTTTTCCTTGGATCACTCACTCAGTAGCACTGAACAAAACCCATACAGAGGGGGAAAAAGCTGACTTCAGGACAGACTAATAGCCTGGAATATCATTAATGAGAGGGTCAAAAAGAGAGGCAGAAAAATAAAGGTAGAGAGAGCAAATCACCAACTTACTCATACTTTCTCCCCCTTCAGAAATTTATTTTTTTTCTTTTTTAACCAAAAAACTCAACATGAGAAAGCATTTCCCTGCATTCATTGCAAAGACCAGAGACCACAAGTATGGAATACTTCAAATAACATCAGACTTTTTTCTATTCTTTTTGTTCTTTGTTAAAAGGGGATGGCTCTTTAGGAAGAAGGGCAAATATATAGGAAATGTTGGTGATGTAAAAACAAACCATAAAGCTAAGGGTGGTGGTACACACCTGTAATCCCTGCCACTTCAGAAAGCAGAGGCAAGGGAATCACTTAAGATTAGGAGTTCTGAGCTGCAGTATGGTTTCAAGGCAACCAGGTGTCTAAATTAACTTCAGTATCAATATGGTAAGTCACTTGGAGTAGGAACTACTATTTTGACTTAGAAGCAACAATCAGTCCAAGACAGAATCAAAGCAGGTGAAAGCTTCTGTGCTGATCAACAGTGGAATCAAGCTGAGTCAATACTGCACTTATAGCCTCAAAAAGGGGGGGAAAAGGCAATGAAAGATATCAGAGTGTCACACTAAAATTATGGGACTCTTTCAAATCAAAGAAAAATGCTTTCTGGTCCATGTTATGACTTGCAGAAAGAAGCACTCCACACACACACACACACACACACACACACACACACACATACATATATATTGAAGGATCTTAGTCTAAATCCAAGGTTCTCTTTGTTTTTGTGGGGCCACATATATATATATAAACATATATAAGAATAAGGAAAGGATTAGATTCTCTTAAGTAAATGTAAACAGCATATTTCTGACTTTTACCTCAAAATTCCTTCTCCCACCTTAACTCCAGGCTTCACTGAAATATTGAAGCATAAGTATATCTGTAGTTAATATTATTCTGGTAAACATTTAACAACCAGCTCTTAAGAAAAAAAAAATGTATTCACAACACACTTTTGAGTTTAGCCTGCATTATTAACATGTCCTCCACAATTTTTAAGTCTATTCAGTCAACAAGACAATAAATCAAACCCTGATTTAAATTGTCAAATTTCAGAATGTAAATATTCACAGTGAAAATTTAGCAAATGGCTCAGAAAGTTCAAGCAGTATTCAACACACACTTACTTAACTGCCCACCAAATCTGAAGAGAGGTGCTTCTATATAATAGCTATCTCATAAGTAAGGAGACAATGAGATGCAGTGGGAAGAGTTCTGGACCTTGAATCAGAGAACCAGGGTTTGAATTGTGCCATTTATTGCCAATCTACCTGCTACTTTTTAAAGATACAATTTTAATAATCATTTTCTGACATTTTGCTATTCATGCTCCTCTGAGATGACAGGTAATATGATGTAGTTTATACATGTGCTATCATGCAATACACATTTCCCTGCTTGTAATGTTGTGAAAGAAGACAAATCGCTTTTACTAGAGCAAAATTCACAGAGGAAATAAAGTGAAAAATGGTATGCTTCAATCTGGATTCAGACTTCATCAGTTCCTTCTATGGCAGTTATGTTTCCACCTGCTACTTTGACCAAGTTTCCTTATTTCTCTGATCCTCGTTCTCTTCAACTAGAAAATGAAGGATTTGGATTAGACAACCTCCAAGTGTCCTTCCATCTCTAAATCTATGAGACTATGATTCTAATAGTTCATCTATAAAGAGATCATTGACTAATTAAGAACAAATCACATATTCTTAACTCCTGCTGATTACTAGTCATTCAATAAGGACTTATGAAATGCCAACTATGTGTAAAACACTACGTTAAAGGAGATAGAAAGATGAATAAGGTGTACTCCTTGCTCTTTAGGATCCTATAATCTAATAGCATTACAAATCTGTTGTGAGTACATAATCCTGGGATAATTTTAGGCAAAACAAAAGGATATAAATGACAAGTGCTATTACCAGAAAGTGATGTAAGTCCTACAAGAGAAAACATTAATCCTAAATTCAGAGGATTTTTGAGTAATAGAGTCTCATAAAGGATTTATAATCAAATCAAATCCTTATAAAGGATTTGTAATCCCACTTGGATTTTAACCATTTCTGCTCATTACAGACCTGGCTCTTTTCATTGTACCTCATTATGTCTCTAATATTTTCACTATTGCTATAAACATAGTGTGCACCAGAAATTTTTAGTGGTATAGGAGATGGAGTAATAGACTTTGGTTCAAATTCCAACTCTGATATTTATTGTCTACGCAGCCCTAGAGAGGAGACAGAGAGACAAAGAGTGAGCAAGTGAGATAGAGTGAGACAGATAGACAGACAGAGACAGACTTCATCTTTAAAATGAGAGATGCTTTAGGTAGATACTTCTTATCATTCTAAGGTAAAATCAATTTATTTAATTTTTTTTAAAAACACATGGAAAGAATTACATGGAATTATAAAGAGTGAGATGAACAGAACCAAAATAAACAAGAGAAATATATTTTTATACATACATATGTATTTTTTACCAAATGATGTGTTCTCTAGTGTGGAGAGGGTAGGGAGGGAATAAGATACTTAGAAATTTTAATGTAACAAACAAATAAATAAATTTTATTTTTTTTCTAAATGAGAGGGGTGGATTAGATGACCTTTAGTATCCCTTCCACCTCTAAATCTTTGAGTTTTTGTTAGAATAATGAATAATTACTCTTCTAAAATTCTTGCTAAAAATATCATAATGACTGAAGTTAGGGAATCAAAGTATATTACAACACAAATGAGAAGCTATAAAGAAACCTCAACATCTTCATGGAATCACAGATCGGAAGGGGATCACATAAGTCATCTCATCACCTTATTGGACCCTTTCTTTTCCTCTTACCATGTTTCCTTAGGAAAATTATTTGTCTTCTGCAAAACTGAAATAATTTAATTTGTTTATCTAAAAAGGCAGATGTGATAGAGTAACTAACACAATTTTACAGATGAAAAAATTGAATCCCAGAAATTTAAGTGATTTTCCAATGTTCATATAACTAGTACGTAGCAAAAAACATATTAGAGTTGAGGAGTCTCTAGTTTCATAACTTCTATATAATCCAGTGTTCTTTCTACTAGGTTAGAGTATGGAGGATTTCAAAGGGCAAAAACTGTCTTTTCAAATATTAGCCAAGATCTGCTCTTCCTATATTGATTTATTATCTTTGAAGGAGTCTTTCTTCAGGGGCATTTAGGTGGCACAGAGGATAGAAAGCCAGGCTTGTAATTGGGAGTACTTGGGTTCAAATCTGGCCTTAGACACTTCTAGCTATGTGGCCCTGGACAAGTCACTTAACACCATTTGCCTAGTCCTTATCCTTTTTTCTTATAGCTGTTACTAAGACAGAAAGTAAGGGTTTAAAAATAAGAAAGTAAAGATTCTTTCTTCCATATTTATGACAATCATCAAGTTAAGTGCATATACAGTACTATAACTAGGATTTTTTTTTTACCTGGAGCAAACACCATGAAGCATTGCCTCAAAATGGGGGAGGAGGGAAGAGGCAGAGGGCAAAAATGGTAAGAAACATGAGAATGTTGGCATGAGCCTGTCTTGAAAGCAGAGAAGGGAATAGAGTGGGTCAACAAAGGAAATCCACTCACCTGAGTATCTGGTCATTTTCTCTTTTAAATAATAATTCTTACAAATTAGGTGCTAAATCCTATTGTTTCTAGGCTACTCAAAACTGCAAAGGCTTTCAAATCCCTCTAAATCATGTACCTTCTGAATATAGCACCTTGGCTCAATTTTCCACTTTCCCCAACCAACTTAATGTCTACATATATGATACACTTTGAAACTCACAGGATATATGGATAAGTTATCTGGTCTTCTATCAATAGATCTCAAGGTGCTTGGAACATATTTGTATGTCAACTATAGTATAAACAAATTGCCTTACTCCCAGGTTTCAGAAGATTAAAAAATCATTTTCCCAAGAACACATGGTGAGAAATACAAGGAAGACTCATAACATGCTTAGTCTTGATTAGTCCATGAAGTCTGTTGAACCAAACACTGTATAAATATCTAGGGGTTTTGTAAAAACAAAAAGCTGAAACTTTTCTGCCTCAAAGAGGAAATTTGTGTCATTCATTTTGTTCTTTCAACATGTCAGAGTTTCCCTGAACTTCAGGGTCTGTGCAGTATCTGCAAATCTCCTATGTTGCCCTAAATGGACTGGCAACATCACCAGTTATCTTGAAAGAAGATGTTGATCAGCCTGCTGGGACAATAAGCAATGCAAGGACTTTGTTGAGCATGTGTGTTATGCATGGGGATCCTGTTATTGCTTGGCACTTAAGCACAAAGCAACCACATGCTTGACAGCAATTCTTTACTGTATAAAGACAAAGAGGCAGCTAGGTAGTAGAGTGGATAGAGTACCAGTCCTGGATTTGGTTTGATCTAGATTCAGATGTGACCTCATACACTTCTAGCTGTGTGACCCTGGGCAAATAACTTATAGATCCTGCCATTTCTACAGAAGGTAAAGTATAAAAATTTTTAAAAGACGAGTAGAGCCCCAGATTTGTTGATTGTTAATTTTTTTTTAATCTAGAAGTTTTTATCCCAACCCTGTCTCTAAATTTCCTTTCTTCTGTTCCTTTCCTTTGGGTTTACCAATTTAATACTTAAAATTCTCCTGCCTATAGAGCAGGCAGGAGGTGAGGTATCTGATCATAATCCATAAAATTCTCCTGCTCTATAAGAGCAGGCAGGAGGTGATATACACCACCATCATCATCGCTAAAGACAAACAGACTCTTTCCAAAAGCTGACATATGACTTGGGAAAATTTAGGAGACTTCTCTGAGAGGACACTCTCCCTTCTAACCCAATCCTAGTTCTCCACACATAAATCTGTACCCTACTTCTTGTTGTGCTGTTCTTCACTGACTTCTTCAACAAATATTTATAATGTCTACTATGTACATAATGTCTAAAATTCTCACAAATTAGGGGAATGAGATAGATACAGTTTACTTAGGAGTCAGCAAAGCATTTCACAAAATCTCACCAGCTAGTCTGATGGACAACATGAAAAGATGTGGAGAGACAATAATAGTATAGTTATCTGATTTTGGAACTAGGTGAATCATCAGACCAGAGAACTTGGTCAGTTCTATATCCTAAAGGCATTTAAACTTTTTAAACAATACAGGTCAGCAGGATTTTTTTTCTGTTTTTGTTGTTGTTGTTGTTGTTTGTCTTTGATATAGTTTAGTTTCATTATTCTCCATAATTTAGATAGAGCTTCTCCAAAAAATAGCTAGTTCCAGGGGGCAGCTTGGTGGCTCAGTGGATTGAGTCACACCCAGAAACAGTAGATCTTGGGTTCAAATCTGGCCTCAGACACTTCCTAGCTGTGTGACCCTGGGCAAGTCACTTAACCACCATTGCTTAGCCCTTATTCTTCTGCTTTGAAACCAACACACAGTACTGATTCCAAGACAGAAGGTAAGGGTTTAAAAAAAAAAAAGCTAGTTCTAGAAATTCAAGAGTTTGTTTATTGTTATATATGATGAAAATCAAATATTTTCCTTGAAACTGTTAGCTCACATACTAACCATTGGAAGATTGAGCCTCTAACATGGTACATTAGGAAATTCCATAGTCTTTCTGGGTCTTTATACCTGTGTCTAATCTATCTGCATTTATCTATATCTGCATGTATATGTTTAATGAAACATTTCAAACACTAGGCTTTGTAAGTGTGGTCTCATCTTATAATGACAAATATAGGGAATATGGTGGAATAGGCCATGAAGCTTCCCTCTCCTAATACTTCCCACAAACAACCAAAAATAACTCCAAAAAATCAAGGCTAAAAGCAGCAAAAAGAGATAAGAGTGTAGAGTATAGCTGGGCAGCCAGGGATAACTAGGGGGGAAGATTTTTCCCTGGCCTCAGTCCCACTACTGTTAGTCCTGGAGGCAAGAACAGAGCAAACAGAGTGAAATTAATAATAAGATAGCCCCTGGAGGCAGAATTGGCAATCTCACTTGCATCCCTGAGGGTACCATTGAAATTGACAGGCCGAGGACCCTGGGAGCAGCTATGTCTGCTGAGACCTTGGTTCCAGATCCCCTGCCTGCCCACAGTTGAGGACTGAAGGAATGGACAACACAGAATCTACAGGTGCCAGGCCTTAAAGGCAGGAACTTAAACCTCAATGCTAAGAGAGACTTGAAGATCAGAGTCTAGAAACTTTATCTATCTCAGGCTGAAGCAGTAGGAGAGGAGTGAGAAAGGAGCACATACCAGAGAATGTGGTTGCTAAGGGACTGGGGAATCATTTGTGGTCACTCTCATGAGAGTGGAGTCCCTGACTGTTGCCACAGAAGCAGGTGGACTATTGGCAGAACTGCCCACAGGTTCTGGAGCACCTAAGGTCAATCATAGACTGGGGCTGGAGCAAAGGACTAGGAGTACATCTAACCCTGGATTACAAAAACTGGAATAATAAATAGGACCCAGAGGAAAACAAACACAAAAAAAATAAAATCCTGAAAGCAGAGGTAATGTATCCCAACAAAATAGGAACCCTGGGACTCAAGCTAAGAGCCAATAATTAAGTCTATTGGCCTGGTCACTATAATTTTAAATAAATATGAGTAAGCAAAGAAAAAAGAAATCAAATATTGATAGCTATTACAGAGACAGAAAAAACTTCAGCTCAAACTCAGAGGACAATGAAATAAAAATATCTACTTCAAAAACAGCAAAGAAATTCAATAAATGGCCACAAGCTCAAAAAGAGCCTTTGGAAGAGTTTCAAAACCCCTTCAAAAACAAATGAAAGAGGTTGAGGAAAATGAGAGAAAAAAATAAGAGCCATGCAAGAAAATTTTAAAAAATTATGAAAGATCACCCACAACCATTCTGGAGGGAAATTTGGAACTATGTCCAAATGGCTATAAAACTGTGTATTCCCTCTGATTCTGTAATACCATTATTGGGTCTATATATCAAAGAGATCATAAAAAAGGGGTAAGAATCTACTTGTACAAAAATATTAATAGCAACTCTTTTTGCTGTGGCAAATTAGAAATTGAAGGGATGTCCATCAATTGGGAAATGGCTAAACAAATGGCAGTATATGTTGGTGATGGAACACTATTGGGCTATAAGAAATGACAAGCTTGTTGCTTTCAGAAAAAAGCAAGAAAGATCTGCATGAACTAAGGCAGGATGAAATAAGCAAAACTGGGAGCACATTGTATACAGTAACAGCAATATTGTATGATGGTCAACTATAAAAGACATAGCTACTCTCAAGACAATTCTGAAAGACAGAACAAAGAATACTCTCCACCTCCAGAGAAAGAATTGTTAGAGTTGGGTGCAGATCAAGGCATACTATCTTTCACATTAATTTGTTTACAGTTTTACAGGAGGATTTAAGGGAAGGAGTATGAATTGGGAGGCACTTGTCAGAGGAATTTTAATATCAGAGGAGGGATTTAGAAATAAGAAAGGAAGGAGACAGTGAGAAGGAATAACGTAGAAGGAAATGCACAGCTAATAACTATAAGTATAAATAGAATTAATTCTTCCATGGGAAGAAAATAGGTAACAGAAAGGATCAAAAACCAGGACCTGACAGTATTGTTTACAAGAAACACACTAAAAATGAATGACATACATAGAAAGACTGGAGGAAAAATATACCATGCCTCAGTTGATACAGAGAATGCAGAGGTAGTATTCATGATTCCCAATAAAGCTGGAGCTAAAACTGATATAATTAGAAGGGATGAACAGGGTAACCATATCAGGTTGAAGAGTACTATAGATAATGAAGTATTATCAATACTTGACCTGTATGCTCCAAGAGTTATAGCATTCAGATTTTTAAAAAAACAACTAAATGAGATGCAGATGGAAATAAATAACAAAATAATAATAGCAGGAGATATTAATAGTTCCCTCTCAGAACTAGATAAAAAACTAAAAAATAAATTAAAAAAAGAAGTTAAGGAGATGAATGGAATTTTAGATAAGTTAAATATGATAGTTATACCTGCATGAGGCAAGTAGAAGATCTAAATCTGAGCATACTCATAATCCAAACATAGTTTCTGGTGGGACAACAATGGTTTAGAGACCATAAATATTCTACAAAATTTTTACTTTAAGACTCATTATAATATGTAGATAATTCTGCATTCCTGAGGGATTGTGGCATTGGAACAAAAGTTCCACTGGATATGACCAAACTGGAATGACTTGGTTTTGGAAAGAGTATGATCCTGGTAACATGCTGCCCAAGTATCAATATAGTTAAAGATGGCCCTGGTAATGTATGTTAACTGATAACTAGATGGGTTAAGGTAGTCAAATTAAATGCTGATGGGAACATAGAGAAACAGGCCATATTACATTGCTAAAGCAGCTATAAATTTCTTTTTAGAAAACAAACTGGAAATATATATTAAGAACTATAAAGCTGTTAATGCTCATTGACCTAGGGATCTCATTACTAGGATTGGGCCCTAAGGGCATTATTGAAAAGGAAAAAAACTGTGTATGTGTGAAAATATTCATGGAAGTTTTTTCTATAATGACCAAATAACTGGTAATAACATGAATGCAATGACTGGGAGAAATGGCTGAATAGGTTGTGATATTTAAATGTAATGAGTTGTATTATATTATTAGAAATGAAAAAAATATTGGAATTATAAAGAAAATGAGGGAAACATAAAGAAATGAAAAGAGAATAAGAATAACATATACTATGATTACATTTAAAGACATGAAATCTAGAAAAAAGTATCAAAGTAAAATAAATACAAAGGAGAAAATATATAATGTCAAATATAATCTTTTCAGGGGAATGGGGATTAAGCATGGAAAATTTTCTTAGGGAAAGGTGTTCATAAAGCACTGAAGAAATCAAATGTTTTTTTTCTATATTAATTTTCTTGTCACAGGATTTTATTAGAGTCCAATAAGTTGAACAGCTAGATGGTAGAGGCCCCGGAGTTAAAAAGATTCATCTTCCTGAATTCAAATCTTACCTCAAAATACTTACAATATATGTGATCGTTAACTCTGTTTGCCTCAGTTTCTCCAAGTGCTCTGCTAAGTACTTTACAAATATTATCTCAAAACAATTTGGGGAAGGTAGGTGCAATTATTATTTGCATCTTACAGATAAGAAAACTGAGCAAATGGTTAAGTGAACTGTTCAAAGTCACATACTTAATAGGTACCTGAGACTAAAATTTTAACTTAGATCTTCCTGATTCAGAGTGCATTGCTATATGCACTATGCCACCTGGCTGACTTTCATTTTTTTATTAATTTTCTTGCTGATTATATAAAAATTCACAAATATCTCCCTTCCTTCTCTCCTCACATTAGAAAAGGCATCATTTGATCAAAAAGAAAGTATATATATAAATTATGTATTTCATGTTTCTATTTATCAATTCTTTCTCTGGATGAAGATATTCATGAGTTATTCTTCAAACATTAATTCTGTAGCTATATATAATGTTCTCTTGGTTCTAGTCATTTCACATTTCATAATTTCAGATACATTTTTGCATGATTTTTAAAAATTTAAAAATTCACCTGTTAATTATTTCTTACAATGCATTATTCTATCACAATCATATGCCAAAACTTGTTCAGTCATTCCCAAATGATGGGCATCCCCTCAATTTCTGGTTCTTTGCCACCATAAAGAGACCTGCAATAAATATTTTTGAATATATAGGTTCTTTTTTCTTTTTTCCTTGATTACCTTGGGAAACAGACTGAGCAGTGGTATTGTGTGGCCTAAGGTTGTATACAGTTTTATAACTCTGGATATAATTTCAGATTGTTCTCCAAAATGACTAAATCCATTCACTTCCATCAATAATGTATTAATGTCCCTATTTTTCCACATTCCCTCCAACATTTGTCATTTTGCCCTTTTATAATTTTAGCTAATCTGATAAGTATGAAATGAAATCTCAGAACTGCTTTGATTTGCATTTTTTAATCAATGATGACTTAGAGCATTTTTTCATGTGACTATATATGGCTTTGGTTTCTTTATCCAGAAACTATTATTTGTAATGGGGATGAGCTCAAAGCCTTTCCAATAAGATCAGGAGTGAAAGAATGATGCCCAACATCACTAATTTGTTTGCTCTACATCTGTTCTAATGCACTGATCTACTTTTATATTTCTTAGCCAGTATCAGATAGTTTTGATGAGTGCTTTATAATACAATTTAAATTTAGTACTACTAGATTTCCTTTACATTTTTCATTAATTCCTTCAATATTCTTGACCTTTTGTTTTTCCAAAAGAATTTTTTTCTAACTATTTTTTTTTTGAGAATTTCATTGGGAAGACATTGAAGAAGTAGATTAGTTTATGTAGGATTGTCATTTTAATTGTATTGGTTTTGCCTTCTCATGAATAATTAATATTTCTCCAGTTATTTAAATCTGAGTTTATCTGTGTAAAAGTAATCTATAATTATGTTCATATAGTTCCTGGTTTTGTTCTGGCAGGTATAGTTCCAGTTATTTTATTCTGTCTATGATAATTTTAAATGAGGTATCTCTTTTTTCTTAAAACCCTTACCTTCTACCTTGGAATCAATATTGTGTATGGGTTCTAAGACAGAAGAGTGGTAAGGCCTGGGCAATGGGGGTTAAGTGACTTGCCAAGGGTCATTTAGCTAGGGAGTATCTCAGGCCAGATTTCAAACCAGATCCTACCACCTCTAGGCCTGACTCGATCTACTGAGCCACCCAGCTGTTCCTGAGATGTCGCTATCTATTCTTGCAAGTCTTTGTTAGTGATATGTATAAATGCTGATGATTAATGTGGATTTATTTCATAAACTACTTTTCTAAAATTGATAATTTCAACAAAATTTTTAGTTGAATCTCTAGGATTTTTTACACATAACATATCATCTACAAAAAAGATAATTATATTACTTATTTGCCCATTCTGACATCTTCAATTTCTTTTTCTTCTCTTAGCATCAATAATACTAGCATTTCTAATAAATATTAAATAATATTAATGATATTGGGTATCATTCTTTCACTCGTGATCTTATTGGAAAAGTTTTGAGCTTATCCCTATTACAAATAATACTTGCTGGTGGTTTGGGGTAGATGATTTTATCATTTTAAGAAAAAAATTCATTCAATGCTCTCATTTCTTTCTTATGCTATTCTAGTATTTTTAATAGGAATGAACATCTAGCTTACTTTATACCATGGAATTTAGATCTCTGTTCCCATTTGACAACAGTATTATAAATTTTATTCTGTGGAGAGGTAAGTAAAACTACCTTATATACCCAGTTTTTGCTTCCTTCTCTAGAAATAATAATTTAAGTACAACTCCAATTGCTATCATTCAGATAGGCAATTCTAGGGCTGGAACTGACCAGAGAGTATCATAAAACTAATTGTGATACAAAATCCTTCTGAGTTTTGAAGTAATAAAAACCAAAACAACGATCTGCCCCATTCTCCAAAAAAGTAGCCAAAGTGATATTCCTAATGTACATGCACAGACCTAACCATGTTATACTCTTCTGTCCAATAAATTTCAAGGGCTTACTATCACCAATCATATCAAAAACAAATTCTTCTTGTGGTCACTGAAAGCCCCTTCACAACATAGATTCAAACTGTCTTCATGCACAATATGTCCCAGCCAAAGTGGTCTTCTTGTTGCTCCTCACATACACAGTACCCCAATATCCCCTCTCAATGCCTTTGCAGAGGTGGTTCCCCATACCCGCAGTGCCTTCCTCCTCACCTCTCTCTTTTAGAGTCCTTAGCTTACACACACACACACACACACACATACTCCTCTATATCCAGCTCTATATCAAATGTCCAAGCATCTAAGTCATAAAAATATTGGACAAGACAGGACCAAAGACAGAAACCTATCTTCAAAAGTTATCTTAGAGATAGAGAGAGAGAGACAGACAGGGAGACAGAGACAGAGAGAGACAGAGGCAAAGACAGAGACAGACAGAGAGAGGTAGAGGGAGAGGCCATATACTTAAACTGTATATACTTATATGTGTCCATATCCCATCCTATAGAATGCTAGCTCCTTGGAAAAAGGGACTGTTTCATTTATATCTTGATACCCTCAGGGGTAAGCTCTGTGCCCAGCCTATAATAAGCACTTATTAAGTGCTTGAAAGTTGATATAGACAACAGTGAATGCACTCACTTAGAACAATGATGCCAAAAGAGGAGAAAAATTCAGAATCAGATACCATTGCTCTACTATTTTACTTCCTTTTCTGAAAGGGTCACTCCATTGCATTCACTCCTCTCCATTTGGCTCCATTCTTTCTCACCACTATTTAAACGCTGGTCCAAAGTAAGTTATACTAATCTTGTTCCCGTAATGTGTTTTCTATAAATACCATAGCATAAATTCTCGTGTTCCTGACCACCTGAATACATCGAGTGCCCCATGGGAACTTTCAGGCCAGAGACCACTTTCTCTTGGGATTCACACCCAGAAGTAACTCATTCTATCAAATACTTAGAAAACCTCTGAAAGGTTTCAACTGCCAGTTTCACTGTATAAAGTGATGATTGCAACATCTCAGAAGAATAGCTACAGCCCAATTTGCTTTTACAAGCTTTCTAAGTTACAGTACATAGTTAATAAGTATAATTTGCAGCTAGGTGGTGCAGGAGATTCAGTTCTGACCCTGGAGTCAGGAATTTGTCTTCTTGAGTTCAATTCTGGTCCCAGACACTTACTAGCTATGTGACTCTTGGCAAGTCATTTAACCATATTTGTCTCAGTTTCTTCATATGTAAAACAAGCTGGCAAAAGAAACAGCAAACCACTCCAGTATCCTTGCCAAAGAACACCAAAATGGGGTCACAATGAGTCCAATATGACTAAAATAACTAAATAAAGAAATATAAAAATGTCTTTATGTAGTTTTCTCTTTAACAAAACATTTTGCATTTATCATTTCATTTGTACCTTACAACAAGCCCACAGGGTAGGTAGGGCAGGTACTTATACTCCCATTTTTACAAAAAGTAAAACTGAGGCTCAAAGACATTAAAAAAACTTACCCAAGGTCACATGACTAATGAGTGGTAGAAGTTTTTGAATCCTCATTAATGTTCTTTTTACTGTACCACTATTGTTATTAATGACTACTTTTGATTAGATTAAAACAAATGCTAACATCTATGCATAGTATTCTTTTCACTATACCCATCTATCTCTCTATCTTAAAAACAAAGAAATTAGGAAATGAGTTCTACACACAATAGCCAATAAAGTATAGGGAAAAGACCTGGGTTGTACTCCATTCTCTGTGATTTTATCAACTGACTTAGGACAAGTCATTTAGCTACCCTGGCTAGGTTTTTGTCATCCATAAAATGGGAAGCTCAGATAAGGTAATAGCTGAAGTCCCTCTTTTTAGCATTAGATCATAATATACTAAATATATGGAAGTCTATATGAGAAAGAACACTATTCACATCCAGAGAAAGAACTGTGGAAGTAGAAACACAGAAGAAAAACAATTACTTGATCACATGGGTTAATGGAGATGTTAGTGGGGATGTAGACTCTAAGTCAGGGGTCCCCAAACTATGGCCTGTGGGCTACATGTGGCCCCCTGAGGCCATTTATCCAGCCCCCAACACACTTCCCGAAGGGGCACCTCTTTCACTGTTGGTAAGTGAGAGGAGCACTCTATGTGGCTGCGCTGCAAAGGCGTCTCTCACATACACTACTACTTCTGGTGACATAATCCTTTGTGTGGCGCCTTGTTCTGAGAGTAACTGAAGGAGAACGAGGCACCTCGCAAAGGATAATGTGGCTGCACAATGGAAGACATCTATGTGGTGAGCACTGATCTGGGGGAGGGGATTCCACACTGTTATACTGCTGCCCGGTATAGTGGCAGCAGTGATGGCCTATGCAAGGTGTGGCAGGCCCATCACAGCTAGCGCTGCAGCCTCTGCTATCCCAGACAGCAGGATACAGATTTGTTCATAGTTTGTTTTTGTTTTTTTATCGTCCAGCCCTCCAATAGTCTGAGGGACAGTGAACTGGCCCCCTGTGTAAAAAATTTGGGGACCCCTGCAAAGTGATTACCCTAATGCAATTATTAATTATATGGAAATACATCTTGATCAATGACACATGTAAAACCCAGTGGAATTACTTCTTTGCTATGAGAGGGCTGAGAGGAGGGGAGGGAAAGAACATGAATCATGTAACCATGGAAAAATATTCTAAATTAATTAAATAAAATTTTTCAATTTAAAAATATATATAAATATATAGAAGTCTAATTACCAATAATTTGTCTGGTGATCTTTCCAATACACAGCATGATAGTGACTTATGGATGGGCACTTACCAGAACCTCATACTGAAAAGAATGAGTTAGATATCCATTATCTTCATTAGCTCAAATAAGTTGGATAATCTGGTTATAATGGTCCCCATTAGTTTTGTATGTAATTCTTTAAAATGGTGCCTGAGTTTCTTTTCTACAGTACATCCTAATTAGACTCAAGGAGAAGAGCTGTGCCATTGTACTAAGAATGCTTAGTTCCAAGGCTGGCTCTGCCACTTACTAGCTGAGTGGCTTTGGGTAAGTCATTTATCCCTCTGAAGGATAACTTGATCATCTAATGAAAAATAAATAGAGCTGTGATCTCATCAACTGGAAGTCCTCTCCAATAATGCAGACCTGCAAGATGTTCATGCCTGTTCATATCATGGTACTCTTGTTCATATCCTCTCATAAATTTATCCACCCAATATGCTGACAGCCTTATTCATACATAAAATAGTGATAATAATATCTGCCCTGCCTGCATCCCAGCATGCTGTGAGAATCAATTGCCATAATGAGTTCAAAAGTGTTCTGCAAACTCTAAAGCACTATTCAAATGTAAGAGGTTATTATTACTTTTATTATCAATTAACCCTTATTGATCAATAGGATGTAAGCTACTTAGGAACAAGGATTTTTTTTAGTTTTGTATTTTTATTTCTAGAGGCTAGCACAGTGTCTTGCACATAATAGGCACTTAATAAAAGTGCATTCAATGGAATAGAATGGAATGGATCAGATCTTACCTTACCATTTCCTTGGTTCTGCTTTGATTCCAGGTATTTTCATAATCAATGGAAAGACTTGTTACTGGGACAACACAAGAAGTAATTTCTTCAACTTTGCAGAAAAGATTAACTACAACATAATTCTTCAAAATATCTAACTGCAGACAAGAATGTGAGCAACTACAGCCAAAAAGATCAATGGTTTGACTTAGTTATCTCTACAGTATATTTTATTCTTTGTTCATTCATGAGAATGATCCTAGTGAGTAAGCTGGAACTAACTTCCTTTTAGAGGGCAATGTTCCACTTTCTGGACAGCTTTTCTTCTCTTTTTCTGATGGCTAAGTTTGATGTTATGCCCTATTGCCAACCAAAGCCATCTGGCAGTGCTCAGGGTGTGGCAGGTATGTCATTATTTACAAGCTAAATGCTTGAGGCAGCTAACCTTTCTTTAACAAAGTCAGACTATATTAGACTGGATCTAAACCAAGATGATTCTAAGAGAGCTGCAAGTGAAGCATCCTCTATCCAGCACTGGCTAAGGTTTTCGAGCTGATGGAGGAAGTGCTTGCTTTGGGTGGCTGAAGAGAGGGGCATGAAAAAAATGTCCTCAGGATGCTGGGAAGAGGGGAAATGGAACAGCTTTCCCATGGAGGGAAGGGTACACATGCCAATACTTCACCAACAGTGCTCTATACGATAGTTTCCTCCTAATTCTCCTCAGTGTTTGAAAGCAGGAAGTAGGTCCCTAAAGACCTGTGGACTGTTTTAAAATAACATAGTGAAGGTGACATGAGAAAGAGAGAAGAATGTTCATCACTAATCATATATCTCATTTGGGAATTGTTAGTACAATTCAGATGAATTTACTTTCAAACCATGAATTTCATATTAGCATGAAAAATACACATTTTAAAGATTGTTTTTAATGAGAAACTCAAGATTTAAAAAAACAAATATTAAAAGAGTTTTACGTGCAATTAAGAAAAAAATAAAATAAAAAAGGGCACACTTCTCCAAACTTCTCTATCATTCTTTTGTGCTGGATACCTTTTCCCTTCTCTCCTCCACAACTTCTCTGTTTCTTCTTAAGTTTAAGTTCCTTGAGGACATGTACTTTCTTTTTAGTTGTATTTACATTCCCAGGCCTTGCTTGGAACAAAGTAAGTATTTAAAAACTTGTTGACTGACACTAGCATTCAATATTTTATATTGTTTCTTTTTTTATACTGTAATATAAACAGAATAACTCTAAGGACTGAGAGTACTGGACTTAGAGTAAAGGAGAGCCAGACGAATCCTCCCTCTCATATTTCTTCTATATGGGCTTCAAACCAGCAATTTACTCTCTCTGGATCAATCACTATAGTGACTTTTTTTTACTGATACAGAGATGGTGTGGTAGTCGGAATTCTACTGCTGGTGATGTTAGATTCTTCTCATATTCCCCGGGGGGTCATGTGCCAGACAAATCAAAAAAATATCACATCTAACATAGAAAATCTCCCCTTGCACTTTGATGGGAAAATCCTAGGACCTCAAACCTTCAAGCTTTGGTAATGATAATGCTTTCAACAGAGTGCCTGCCTCCATTATCCTGTAGAGATGAGGCCTGGCAAATGTTCCTATAGATATTATACTTTGCATGGTCTCCATCTGACTTCCAGCTGAAATTTTCCATATATGGCAGCTAGGTGCTGCTGTGGAATGCCTGGAGTTAGGAAGACCTGGATTCAAATTGTGCCTCAGGTACGTCCTACTCGTGTAACCCTGAGCAAGTCACTTAACCTGTTTGACTCAGTTTCCTCATCTATAAAATGAGGATAATAAGAGCACTTGCCTCCCAAGTCCTGTTGTGAGGACCAAATGAAATAATAATTGTAACACATTTAGCACAGTGCCTGTCACTTAGTAAGCTTTAAGTATTAATGTTAGCTATTTTTATGCTGTTGCCTTTTCCCATGGGAGCTCTTTGAGAGCCAAGAATAATTACCCTAACCATATCCAGTGTTTGATGTTCAATTGTGTTCAGTGATATACAACTCTTTGTGACCCAATAGGGATTTTTTAAGCAAAAATGCTGGAGTGGCTTACCATTTTGTTCTCCAGTGGATTAAGGGAAACAGAGATTAAATGACTTGCCCAGGGTCACATAGTTAATAAGGTTCTGAATCCAAATTTGAATTCAGATCTTCCTGACTCAAGGTCCAGCACTCTATCCACTGAACAACCTAGCTGTCTATCCTCAGGACTTAACATGGTACTTTGTTCATACTCATAGATACAAATCTTGCCTCCCCAACTAGATTATGATCTCCTATAAGGTAGAGAAGATGACATAAATTTTGGTTTCCCTATACAGTAGCTAGGTAGGTTTTAAATGAATTAAATTGCAAGGAAATATACATATATATTTCTTATAATTATACACACACACACACACACACACACACACACACACACATATATATATATATACTGGTCCTAGACTCAACAATATCTAAATTTGAATATGGCCTCACTTCTTGTTCTGTCATCCTGAGCAAGTCACTTTAGCTTCTGTAGACCAACCTCAATTTCCTCATTCATAAAATAAGAATAATTGCACTTTTCTCTCAGGATTATTAGGAGGATTAAATGAGATATTTGTAAAGAGCTTTGCAAACCATAAAGTATCATATAAATGCTACTTATTATCATTATACATTATATATTATATAGTGAATAGAGCCCTAAATTTAAAGTCAGTAAGATGTTGGTTTTGGTCCCATGTCAGATACTTCCCAGCTGAATGACACTCAATAAGGCACAAAATCTATCTAAGCCTCATTTTTCTCATTTGTAAAAATAAAGCAGTTGGTCTGATGAATCCAAAGTTGATTCCAGTCCTAACTGTATGAACCTATAATTCTGTGAATTGGGGCTGGGAAGAGAAGAAAGCAGACAAGCCATTCTAGCCTATCTCTCAAAGAATGAATTAATAGAATTGGGATGGGAGGCATTTGGGTTCAGGGTGGGGAAGAAGGGTGGCAAGGAGGGACTCAAGAATGCATTTCTTTCCCAGTCTCACTCAGAATATTCAGGTAATATCTAGTACCCTTCAATAGCACATTTTCCCCATTGATTCTTTTAGAAGCTATCCTGATGAAAGATAGCAAGTTAAAGGATACCAGGTGGGTGTCAGGATTAGAAGTTATAGGAAAGAGCATCTCATAATAGGAATAAGAATAAGTTACTAAATATAAATAATAAGCAAAAATCACAAAATCAGAGCCACAGAATCCCATTGTTGTAAGGGAATCCACAGGCAATCCAATTTAACTCTTGAATAGAAATTTCTTTAGGAACATTCACAGCAAATAGTCATCTAGCCTCTGCTTTACAAACATCCTGCAGCACATTGTTGGCTCATATTGACCTGTGAGCAATTAAATACCTCAAGGTTTTGCACAGGCTTAGCTATCAAGTCTTTTCCTGCCTCTATTTATTTAATTATTTGTGAGTTGCTAGTCCTTTTATTTATTTTTTTTTTACCTAACCTTAAGTACAGGACTTTACATCTACTCCTACTATATTTTATCTTAGTGGTTATGGCCTTTTGGTCCAACTTGAAACGTTGTTTTGATTCTGTCATCCAAGATATTAGCTATTTGGCCCAACCTTGTACCATTTGCAAATTAGATTTATTTTACTTCTATGTCATTGCCATATTAAATTCTATATCAGTGACCAAGCATCTGAGTCATTAATAAAAACACTGGACAGGACAGAGTCAAGATAGCGAAGTCAGTGGCCTATAATATGTTTTTCTGTAATCATCAAATAATTACAATGTGATCTTGTATGCTCAACACTTTCAAATGTGGTTTAACATAGAAAAATCATCAGTCAAAACCTCATATTTTCAACAGCATCATTCAATATATACATAATATTAAAGTTTGGGGTACCTGGACCTGCAATTTCATTATTTGGAGAATACCAGCACATTTGTTGACATGGAGCTTTTAATCTACTCTGAATAGAGCTATTTAGTATTAGCTATGTATCTAGTGATCTCCATAACAAATCAGCCTACATTTATTTCCTCTTTTTTATCATTTTATTACACACTTAATAATCATCAACAAAAACAAATTCAAACCTAAAACAAATGGCAACATCTTATTCCAAACTCTTATCCTTTGACAAGAAGGACCAAAGAGATTAACAAACATCCCACCAATGAAGAATCATAATTACAGCTAATAATAGCTGGCATTTGCATAGCACCTACTATGTACCAGGTACTTTATGCTTATTATCTCATTTAATCTACACAACAACACTGGAAAGTAGTTGCCTTCAAGTCTCCAGGCCAAGCACACAATCTATTGCACTAAGGAGCTGCCTATAGAAAACAGAAGAATATACTCGTTTCCTCTGTCAGCCTGTCCAGAGCTCAGCTATCTTTGGCTCTCCTCACTCCAACATTAGACTTGAATTCCTTTTCAATAATCATTGTTCTATTTTTTCCAATTAGATAAAAATTCATCTGATTGGTAGCATTTGTAGTTATCTTTACCACAGATACCTTTACCACACGGCCATCCAATGCAGCTGAGGAAGTCTCCAGGTGTAACGACTTTTCGTGCCACTGGACCCAGGCTTCCAACGCCGAGAGAGTGGGACTATCTCTGTGCATCGGCTTTTCCACTTAAATCTCTTACACGCACAAGTGTCTTTGTGCACATTCATCTATCCTAACCCTGTCCACCCTCTTCAAGAACTGCGGCTATGGGGGAGTGGCGACGCAACAGGTGGAGGTGACCACTGGCAGTTGTAGTCACGATCCTGCATGTAAGCGGCCCACGGACCAGTGGTTGCTCGGCCCTGTGGGCAGCAGGGACGCTGGGCAGCATCCTGGGTGACTGAGCAGCCCTCTCTAGGACAGCACTGCTCACCCTAATCAAGGGAGGGGACTAGAAAAGGTGTCCCAAACATTGCCTGCCCTACAAACACCCGGTCCACATACCGTGGCTGGCGGGTCATCCCCTTTAAGCAGTCGAAATCAAAGAAAAAATACAAAGAAACTCCTACTAGGAGCATGGAACACCAGGACATTACTTGACAGAGAGAATACCCCAAGACCTGAGAGAAGAACAGCTCTAATCGGTAAAGAACTGGCGAGATATAACATCGACATTGCAGCCCTAAGCGAAACACGCTTACCAGAAGAGGGATCACTCAGAGAACCCACCACTGGATACACCTTCTTCTGGAAAGGTAGAGCCTCAAATGAAGACGGAATCCATGGTGTTGGCCTGGCCATCAAGACCAGTTTGCTCAAACAGCTGCCAGACTTGCCTGTGGGCATCAGCGAGAGGCTCATGAAGATCCGTTTGCCTCTCAGCAAAGACCGGTATGCCACAGTCATCAGCGCATATGCCCCAACACTGACCAGCACAGAGGAGACCATCGAGAAGTTCTACTCTGACCTGAGTGCCGTCCTGCCTTCAGTGCCCACAAATGACAAGCTGATACTACTGGGAGACTTCAACGCCCACGTTGGCCAGGACCATGAAAGCTGGAAAGGAGTGCTCAGCAAACACAGCGTGGGCAAAATGAACAACAACAGCCTACTACTACTCAGCAATGCTCAGAGTTCGAACTCACCATCACAAACACTGTGTTCAGAATGGAGAACAAATATAAAACAATGTGGATGCACCCACGATCAAAATAGTGGCATCTCATTGACTACATCATTGTAAGCCAGCGAGACATCCAGGATGTAAAGATCACCAGAGCCATGAGAGGAGCTGAATGCTGGACAGACCACGGATTGGTTAGAGCGACTCTTCAAATGCGCATTGCGCCTCACCATCCAAAACGTGCCCAGACAGTTCGCACATTTTACAACGTGAGTCGTCTTAGAGATCCATCTTATTTGCAAACATTCCAGTCCTGCCTGGACAACAAGCTGTCTGCCAAGGGACCACTCACTGGAAGCTCAACCGAGAAATGAAACCAGTTCAGAGATGCAGTGAAGGAAACATCAAAGGCAGTCCTAGGCCCCAAACAACGCAACCATCAGGACTGGTTCGATGAGAACAACACTGCTATTGAAGATCTACTGAGCAAAAAGAACAAAGCCTTTATGGAGTGGCAAAATAACCCAAACTCTGCTCCTAAAAAGGACAGATTCAAGTCTCTCCAAGCCACGGCGCAGCTTGAGATCAGGAAGATGCAAGACCGATGGTGGGAAAAAAGGGCAGAAGAAATCCAGTGCTTTGCTGATACAAAAAACTACAAACAATTTTTCAGTGCCCTCAAGACTGTCTATGGGCTATTAAAACCCACCACCACTCCCTTGCTATCCTCTGACGGTGACACTCTCATAAAAAAAAAGGCATCAGCAACAGGTGGAAAGAACACTTCAGTCAGCTTCTCAACCGACCTTCTTCAGTCAACCAAAGCGCCCTTGACCAGATCCCCCAAAACCGCACCATTGAACAACTTGACGTCCCTCCTTCAATAGAGGAAGTCCAAAAATCCATTAAACAAATGAGTGCAGGCAAGGCACCTGGTAAAGACGGGATCCCAACCGAGGTGTACAAGGCCTTAAATGGAAAGGTGCTCCAGGCATTCCACATAGTGCTGACCAGCATATGGGAAGAGGAATACATGCCCCCAGAACTCAGAGATGCCTCCATCGTAGCCCTATACAAGAACAAAGGCTCACGAGCAACCTGTGACAACTACAGAGACACCTCACTACTCTCCACTTCTGGAAAGATTCTCGCCCGTGTTATACTCAACAGACTCCTGTCCTCTGTTTCAGAGCAGAACCTGCCTGAAACACAATGTGGCTTCTGACCAGATCGCAGCACCATCGACATGGTCTCCACGGTGAGGCAAATGCAGGAAAAATGCCTTGAGCAGAACCTAAGTCTCTACATTGTCTTCATAGACCTGACGAAGGCGTTAGACACAGTAAACAGGGACGCATTGTGGGTGATCCTTAGCAAGCTCGGTTGCCCAGCAAAATTTGTCAAACTGATTCAGCTCTTTCATGTCGACATGACAGGGGAAGTCCTATCTGGTGGAGAGACTTCCGATCGCTTCAACATCTCCAGTGGCATGAAACAAGGCTGTGTCCTCACTCCGGTACTATTCAACCTATACTTCACCCAAGTATTACAACATGCTGTGATGGTTCTAGACGTCTGGATGGATCTGGGCGTCTACATCAAATACCGGCTGGATGGCTCACTATTCGACCTTTACCTCCTGAATGCAAAAACAAAGACAACAGAGAGACTCATCCTGGAAGCTCTCTTCGCAGATGACTGTGCTCTCATGGCCCACCAAGAAAATCATCTCCAAACCATTGTGGACAGGTTCTCCACCGCAACAAAACTGTTTGGCCTGACTATCAGCCTCAGCAAAACAAACGTGCTGTTCCAACCTGCACCAGGGAGGCCAACTAACCAGCTGTGCATAACTATCAACGGCACGCAGCTTTCTAACGTCAACACTTTCAAGTACCTGGGCAGCACCATCGCCAACGACGGGTCCCTAGACCACCAGATCAATGCCAGGATCCAAACAGCCAGCCAGGCACTCGGGCGGCTGCGCTGCAAAGTCCTCCAACATAGCGGTATAAGCACTGCGACGAAGCTCAAAGTGTACAACGCAGTGGTCCTCAGCTCTCTCCTGTACGGTTGTGAGACATGGACACTGTACCGGAAGCACATGAAACAGCTGGAGCAATTCCATCAACGCTCCCTCCAGTCAATCATGAGGGTCCGATGGCAAGATCGAATCACCAATCAGGAAGTCCTCGACAGAGCCAACTCCACCAGCATCGAAGTCATGGTCCTCCAAACCCAGCTACGATGGTCTGGACACGTCATCCGCATGGACCCACAGCGAATACCAAGACAGGTATTCTATGGTGAACTGTCAGCTGGACTCAGGAAACAAGGCCGACCAAAGAAAAGATTCAAGGATCAGCTAAAGTCAAACTTGAAGTGGGCTGGCATTACACCAAAGCAACTAGAACTCGCTGCCTCTGACAGAAGCAGCTGGCAAACCCACATTAACCATGCTGCCACCACAACGACGTCAACATCTTGCCGCTGCGGGTGAACACCAACACCAGACCACAGCCATACCTCCCATAACAACTGGAGTCCCATGCCCCATGTGCCACAACATTTGTGCCTCAGCCTTTGGACTTCAAAGCCACATGAGGGTACATCAATAGATGATAATGCACAAAGACAATTGTCATTCTCGGTCACCGAGAGACTACCACTACTTACCACAGAGAATCTCTCTTAAATTCAGACATTTTCCATAGCACTGATAAAACACCCATAGCAAGAAATCCCATTTTATATCTCACCTGGAACTGATTATCAGAAAATCAATGAACAATGTTATTTTTGAAGGACAATTTATCAAGGAACTATGGATGATTTTTATATATTATGGGATTCTCTGTTTATAGTATTTTTATATATATATATTTTTTTATGTTTATAGTATAGTATTATAGTAGCTCTTTTGTGGTAGCAAAGCACTGGAAATTAAAGGGAATCGCTGAATAAGTTGTGGTATATATGTAATGGAATATTATTGTGCCATAAGAAATGACAAACAAGAAGATCACCAAAAAACCTGGAAAGATTTATATGAAGTGATGCATAAAAATATATATTATAGGATTCAATTTTGGTTGGAACACAACCTCTAAATCTTTGTTTTCCCTACCATTAATTTTTTTGGTTTGCTTTCTGAATCTAAAAAAAATAATATTTAGAGTGGGGCAGCTAGGTTGTGCAGTGGATAGAATACCTTAACTGGAGTATCTTTGTTAAGAAAACTCCAAATGGAGTCACCAAGATTTGGACACAACTGAAAAAACAAAATCTGAAGATGCAGTCTGTTATAGAGTATTATGTGTGAATATTTTAATCAAGGATACTCTTTTTTTTTCTGGTTTTTTTTTTTTTAATATTTTATTTGATCATTTCCAAGCATTATTCGTTAAAGACATAGATCATTTTCTTTTCCTCCCCCCACCCCCCATAGCCGACGCGTAAGTCCACTGGGCATTAGATGTTTTCTTGATTTGAACCCATTGCTTTGTTGTTAGTATTTGCATTAGAGTGTTCATTTAAAGTCTATCCTCTGTCACGTCCCCTCAACCTCTGTATTCAGGCAGTTGCTTTTTCTCGGTGTTTCCACTCCCATAGTTTATCCTTTGCTTATGAATGGTGGTTTTTTTTCTCCTGGATCCCTGAAAGTTGTTCAGGGACATTATACCGCCCCTAATGGAGAAGTCCCTTACGTTCGATTATACCACAGTGTATTAGTCTCTGTGTACAATGTTCTCCTGGTTCTGCTCCTCTCGCTCTGCATCACTTCCTGGAGGTTGTTCCAGTCTCCATGGAACTTCTCCACTTTATTATTCCTTTGAGCACAATAGTATTCCATCACCAACATATACCACAGTTTGTTCAGCCATTCCCCAATTGATGGGCATCCCCTCGTTTTCCAGTTTTGGGCCACCACAAAGAGCGCAGCTATGAATATTTTTGTACAAGTCTTTGTGTCCATTATCTCTTTGGGGTACAGACCCAGCAGTGCTATGGCTGGGTCAAAGGGTAGATATTCTTTTGTCGCCCTTTGGGCATAGTTCCAAATTGCCCTCCAGAATGGTTGGATCAGTTCACAGCTCCACCAGCAATGAATTAATGTCCCTACTTTGCCACATCCCCTCCAGCATTCATTACTTTCCTTTGCTGTTATGTTAGCCAATCTGCTAGGTGTGAGGTGATACCTCAGAGTTGTTTTGATTTGCATCTCTCTGATTATAAGAGATGTAGAACACTTCTTCATGTGCTTGTTAATAGTTTTGATTTCTTTATCTGAGAACTGCCTATCCATTTCCCTTGCCCATTTATCAATTGGAGAATGGCTTGATTTTTTGTACAATTGATTTAGCTCATTATAAATATGAGTAATTAAACCTTTGTCAGAGGTTTCTATGAAGATTTTTTCCCAATTTGTTGTTTCCCTTCTGATTTTAGTTATATTGGTTTTGTTTGTACAAAAGCTTTTTAGTTTGATGTAGTCAAAATTATTTATTTTACATTTTGTGATTCTTTCTATATCTTGCTTGGTTTTAAAGCCTTTCCCCTCCCAAAGGTCTGACATGTATACTATTCTGTGTTTACCCAATTTACTTATGGTTTCCTTCTTTATGTTTAAGTCACTCACCCATTTTGAATTTATCTTGGTGTAGGGTGTGAGGTGTTGATCTATTCCTAGTCTCTCCCACACTGTCTTCCAATTTTCCCAGCAGTTTTTATCGAATAGTGGATTTTTGTCCCAAAAGCTGGGATCTTTGGGTTTATCGTATACTGTCTTGCTGAGGTCGTTTTCCCCCAGTCTATTCCACTGATCTTCCTTTCTGTTTCTTAGCCAGTACCAAATTGTTTTGATGACTGCTGCTTTGTAATATAGTTTGAGGTCTGGGACTGCAAGGCCCCCATCATATGTGTTTTTTTTCATTATTTCCCTGGATATCCTTGATCTTTTGTTCTTCCAAATGAACTTTGTTATGGTTTTTTCTAAATCAGTGAAGAAGTATTTTGGTAGTTCAATGGGTATGGCACTAAATAGATAAATAAGTTTGGGTAGGATGGTCATTTTTATTATATTGGCTCGTCCTATCCATGAGCAGTTAATGTTTTTCCAATTGTTCAAGTCTAGTTTTAGTTGTGTGGCGAGTGTTTTGTAGTTGTGTTCATATAGTTCCTGTGTTTGTCTTGGGAGATAGATTCCTAGGTATTTTATTTTGTCTAAGGTGATTTTGAATGGGATTTCTCTTTCTAGTTCTTGCTGCTGAGCTGTGTTGGAGATATATAGAAAAGCTGATGATTTATGTGGGTTTATTTTGTATCCTGCAACTTTGCTAAAGTTGTTGATTATTTCAATTAGCTTTTTGGTTGAATCTCTAGGATTCTTTAAGTAGACCATCATGTCATCCGCAAAGAGTGATAACTTGGTCTCCTCCTTGCCTATTCTGATGCCTTCAATTTCTTTATCTTCTCTAATTGCTACTGCTAGTGTTTCTAGTACAATGTCAAATAGTAGAGGTGATAATGGGCATCCTTGTTTCACTCCTGATCTTATTGGGAATGCATCTAGTTTATCCCCATTGCAGATGATATTAGCTGTTGGTTTTAGATATATACTGTTTATTATTTTTAGGAATGACCCTTCTATTCCTATGCTTTCTAGTGTTTTTAATAGGAATGGGGGTTGTATTTTATCAAAGGCTTTTTCTGCATCTATTGAGATAATCATGTGGTTCTTGCTAGTTTGCTTGTTGATGTGGTCAATTATGTGGATGGTTTTCCTAATGTTGAACCAGCCCTGCATCCCTGGTATGAATCCTACTTGATCATGGTGAATGATCCTTCTGATCACTTGCTGGAGTCTTTTTGCTAGTATCCTATTTAAAATTTTTGCATCTATATTCATTAGGGAGATTGGTCTATAGTTTTCTTTCTCTGTTTTTGACCTGCCTGGTTTTGGAATCAGTACCATGTTTGTGTCGTAAAAGGAGTTTGGTAGAACTCCCTCTTTGCTTATTATGTCAAATAGTTTGTATAGTATTGGGGTTAACTGTTCTCTGAATGTTTGATAGAATTCACAGGTGAATCCATCAGGCCCTGGGGATTTTTTCTTAGGAAGTTCTTTGATGGCTTGATGGATTTCAATTTCTGATATGGGATTATTTAAGAATTCTATTTCCTCTTCTGTTAGTCTAGGCAGTTTGTATTTTTGTATATATTCATCCATTTCTCCTAAATTGGTGTATTTATTGCCATATAATTGGGCAAAGTAATTTCTAATGATTGCCTTAATTTCCTCCTCATTGGAGGTGCTGTCCCCCTTTTCATCTTTAATGCTGTGAATTTGCTTTTCTTCCTTCCTTTTTTTAATTAGATTGACCAGTACTTTGTCTATTTTGTTTGTTTTTTCAAAGTACCAGCTTCTTGTCTTATTTATTAAATCAATAGTTCTATCACTTTCGATTTTATTAATTTCTCCCTTAATTTTTAGGATTTCAAATTTGGTTTTCTGCTGGGGGTTTTTAATTTGATCGCTTTCGAGTTTTTTCAATTGCATTTCCAATTGATTGATCTCTGCTCTCCCTTGTTTGTTAATATGAGCTTTCAGGGATATGAATTTGCCTCTGATTACCGCTTTGGCTGCATCCCAAAAGGTTTGAAAGGATGTTTCGCCATTGTCATTTTCCTTGATGAAATTATTAATTGTTTCTATGATTTCTTCTTTAGCTAAACGGTTTTGGAGTATCATATTGTTTAATTTCCAATTGGTTTTAGATTTGGTTTTCCATGTACCATTACTAATCATTATTTTTATTGCCTTGTGATCTGAGAAGGCTGCATTCATTATTTCTGCTTTTTTGCATTTGTGTGCTATGTTTCTGTGACCTAATGTATGGTCAATTTTTGTGAATGTGCCATGTGGTGCTGAGAAGAAGGTGTATTCCTTTTTATCCCTATTTATTTTTCTCCATATGTCTATTAATTCTAATTTTTCTAAGATTTCATTCACTTCTTTTACCTCTTTCTTATTTATTTTTTGATTTGATTTATCTAAATTTGATAATGGTTGGTTTAAGTCTCCCACTAGTATGGTTTTATTGTCTATTTCTTCCTTCAATTCTCCTAGTTTCTCCATTAGAAATTTGGGTGCTATATTATTTGGTGCATACATGTTGATTAATGATATTTCCTCATTGTCTAGAGTCCCTTTTAACAAAATATAGTTACCTTCCCTATCCCTTTTGATCAGGTCTATTTTTGCATTGGCTTTATCAGATATCATGATTGCCACTCCTGCCTTCTTTCTATCAGTTGAGGCCCAGAAGGTCTTACTCCATCCTTTAATTCTGACCTTGTGGGTGTCAACCCGCCTCATGTGTGTTTCTTGAAGACAACATATGGTAGGGTTTTGGATTCTAATCCATTCAGCTATTCGTCTACGTTTTATGGGTGAGTTCATCCCATTCACGTTCAAAGTTATGATTGTCATTTGTGGACTCCCTGGCATTTTGATTGCCTTCCCTAATTCTAACCTTTTCTTCTTCGGCTCTACCTTTTAGTCCAGTGATTTACTTTGAATCAGTCCCCCTTGTCCCCTCCCTTGATGTTTCCCTTTTTAGTCCCTCCCTTTTTGTTCCCTCCCCCTCCCCCCTCTCTTTCCCTCCCTTTTTGTTCTCCCTCTCCCCCTCCCCCCCTTGGTTTTCCCTTCTCCTTACCCTTGTTGGGTAAGATAGAATTCAAGATCCCAATGGATCTGGATGTTTTTCCCTCTCAGAGTTGATTTCCCTGAGATTGAGGTTTAAGTAAACCCCCCCCCCCTCTCTTCCTCTCCTTCTTATAGGAGTTTTCTTCCCCTCCCCTTCCCCTGTGAATCTTTGTGTGAGAACCATTATTCTATTTGGTCTTTCTTTACCCCCTATTTATACATTACATTTTCCCCACATATTAGTATACATAGGTTGATATAAATGTAGTCCTTATAGAAGAGAGTTTGAGTAAAAGAATATAACATTTTTCCCCTTTCCTTAATATTTACCTTTTCAGGTATTCCTTGCTCTTTGATTTTCGGTATCAAACTTTCCACAGAGCTCTGGTCTTTTCTTTGCAAAAAGTTGGAAGTCTTCTATTTTGTTGAATGCCCATACTTTCCCTTGGAAGTATATAGTCAGTTTTGCTGGGTAGCTGATTCTTGGTTGGAGACCCAGCTCTCTTGCCTTTCTGAAGATCATGTTCCATGCCTTACGATCATTCAGCGTAGAACTTGCAAGGTCTTGTGTGACCCTGATTGGCATTCCTTTATATCTAAATTGTCTTTTTCTGGCTTCCTGTAGGATTTTTTCTTTTGTTTGATAGCTTTGGAATTTGGCAATTACATTCCTGGGAGTTGTCTTTTGGGGGTTTAGTGTAGAAGGTGTTCTGTGAGCTCTGTCAGTGGCTGTATTGCCCCCTTGTTCTAGAATCTCTGGGCAATTTTCTTTGATTATATCTTGTATCACCATGTCCAGTTTGGTGTTTATTTCTGGCTTTTCTGGGAGTCCAATTATTCTTAAATTTTCTCTTCTCCCCCTGTTTTCCAGATCTATCACCTTGTCGGTGAGATATTTTATGTTCTCTTCTAATTTCTTGGTGTTTTGGCTTTGCTTTATTAGTTCTTGCTTTAAAGCCTGGTTTTCTTTTACAGTTTGGTCAAACTGGTTTTGTAGATGCGTGAATTTCTTTTGCATCATTTCCCACTTTTCCTCCCAGAGGGCTTCCATCTTTTTGGTCCGTTCTGATTCAAATTCTTCATAGGTTTGTGGAGAGTTTCTATTTCCTTTGGGAGATTTTGGAGAATTTTCTTGTATATCTTCTTCTATCTGCTCTGTATTTTGTATTTTGGCTCCATAGAATGTGTCCAGAGTCGCCCCTTTCTTCTTATTTTTCTTGGTATTTTGGGGCTTCTGTGCTTTTGTGGAGTTTGTCATCTCTGAACATGGAGGATTGGCTTTTCTTGTCTTTGTCTGGTGATCAGAGGCTTTAGTCCTGGGCAGATGGTTCTATGACTTTCCCTGGGTTAAACTGAATATGCCTCACTGGAACTGGAATGGAAGGGTCAGACCACGAGGCCACACTCTCCCCCTGGCTCGATTTCCGGAAGTTGCCTTCAGAATCCCTGGCCGTGAGGCTGTTTCCTCGGCCTGCGGGGGGATGGGCTGCCGCTTCCCCAAGCTCCGAGAGCACAGACTTTCACTGAGACTTGGATAGCAGGATCCAGCCCGTGAGGCTGTCTTGCCCGCCCTGAGGGTTGCTGTTGTTTTGACCAGCTCTCTGCAGCGGAGGCCCCAGGCAGTAACTTTCACCCGGACCGACCGGCTCTTTGACCGACCAGCTCTTTGCAGCGGAAGCCCCAGGCAGTAACTTTCACCCGGACTGGGACTTGGGTAGAAGACCCTGAGGGTTGTTGTTCCTCAGACCCTGCTCTCTGAGCCCGGCGCGGCTTCCGGGAGCCTTGGACTCTGCGCTCCTACCCCTGAGGTCCGAGGGATCTCGGGTTCTGGCTTTTAAGGGGAGCCGTACCTTTTGAACCGGGTCCAGGTCCAGGAGGAGGGTTCCCAGGTTCTGTGCTGTTGATCGTTTTGAATTTCGGCGCCTTAGGAGCTTCTAGTTTGAGATCGGTCGGGAAGGGTTTTCCGGAGATCTGAACTTCAGCTTTCTCTAAGCCGCCATCTTAACCGGAAGCTCAAGGATACTCTTAATGTAGGTATAACATTTAATCCAGACTTACGATTCCATAATTTAGTAAATTTCTATTGTGAAAATTCCTTCCTGCTTTTCTGATCATAATTATACTAACAACAATTATTATTAAGGTGTTTAATGCACTTTAACTGTCTTATCTCTCCTGGTTCCTAAAGCAACTCTATGTAGTTGGTATAATAAGTATTATTTTCTCTATTTACAGACATGGAAATTGAGACTTCTAAAGGTTATGTAATTTCTTCCATATTTAGGCAGACAGGTTGGTGATTCCTGATGCTCTCTCAATAACTTTTATTTTAGGTCATAGTAGCATCTGTGGTTTTGGTTTTTACCCCAAACATTTCCACAATTTAGTTGTATTCATTTAGTTGTCCCAAATCTTTGTGATCCTAGAAGGGCTTGCTACTTCCTTCTCCAGCTCACTTTTCACACAAGGAAAGTGCGGTAAACAAGGTTAAGTGACTTGCCCTGAACCACACACCTAATAAGTTTCTGAGACAGGATTTGAACTCAGGAAGATGTTTCTCTGACTACAGACCCAGCACTCTATCCACTGTGCCAGTTTCCATAATACCATCCTCTCAAAATTGTAATTTACAGCAAGAATTTATTCTATTTTTGCTTATTCTAGTCCAGGCACCCTTCTTCAGCTTCTTAATTGTCATTATTACTTTTTTAAAGAGACTATTAGGTAGTGAAGTGTAGAATCCAAATGATATATTTCCATTATCATCAGTCATAAGAAGTAACCTATTATAGAAATGCTTATAAATTTGTTTCATCTACTTGTTATTTTCCTTCCAGCTGCATCTATAGATATCATCTATATCCCTAACAGGAGGGCACCATATTAAATCTTCTGTTGATTTGTTTTTCCCTCCATTGTTTTATGTGTTAACTCCACTCATAATCTTCAGTCAATTTTTCTCTTAATGTAGGTATGAAACATTAATATTGCTCTTTCTTACCACATTCATGGAAGAGATTCATTTATTCATTCAACAAATACTGTGTGCTAAGAACTGTATTATAATAAAGACACAAAGATTTTAAAAAGTCATAAAAGTATACATTTCCCTTAATGACCCTATATATACTAGATGTTTCTATACTGTTACAATATTATTAGAGAGCCAGCAGCTGGGTGACTCGGTGGATTGAGGATCAGGCCTAGAGAGAGGAGGTCCTGAGTTCAAATCTACACTCAGACACTTCCTAACTGACTCTGGACAAGTCACTTAACCCCCATTGCCTAGCCCTTGATTCTAAGATGGCAGGTAAGAGTTAAAAACAAAAAAGAATACTAGCTAGCCTATTCAATGAGATCCATGTCCACTCAAAAGAAAGAAACCTAAAAATTCACATAGGAAAAAACACACGGATGAAAAATGTCTATTAACAAGACTGACACACAAGTAAATGTAATAATATATATAACTTGGACAAGTCTTACAGATGATTTGAACTGGACCCAAAAGATAATAAGAGAGGGAAATGTGTTAACTAATATCTGAGAATCTTTCCATGATCTAAAAGCTGCTTCCTAACATAAACATTCTTCACCAATATTCTCCTGGTGATGTTATATGTCTATTAATCATGGAATATCACCATTCCACCAAAAAATATTGGAAGTGACCCAAAGAATAGTAGAAAGATAAAAGATATAGAATGGTTCTAAAGAGTCCCAAGCACTTGAGGGATATCATCCAGCAAATGTGTGATCAGGAAATGAGACAGACTAGCCAGCTAGTAAGAATAAGGAATGACATGAACATCCTGAGTTCTGTCCTCATAACCAAGACTTCTCTCCCTCCAAAAAATACAAAAAAAAAAAAACCTAGAGAAAGAGTAAAGGACATTGCATAGTTCCTCTAGAGAGAATTAATAGGGGACATGATTAAGAATTACACAGAAAAAGAAGTCATAGATAGATAACTATGGGAGCTTTACTATGGAAAGAAATATTCACATTCATGAAATCCGGACTGTGTTGAAATTTTGCAATCTCCTAGTAATCAATGAACAAACATTGATTAAGCACCTACTATATGTCAGGCACTACACCAGGTGGTGAAGACAGAAAAACAACAATTAAATACTTCCTCCCTTTAAGGAGTTTATATTGTGTAGGCAGAGATAACCTGTATAAGTATATACAAAATATGTGCAAGCACCAGTATATACAAAACGAATGCCAGTGTAAAGTATAAGCAAAACACATGCAAAGTTAAAAAAAATGGAGCAGATACTAAGAGTTGGCAGGATTAGGAAAGGACTCAGAGAAAGTGACAGGTGAAGTAAATTGGGGATTCTAAGAGGCAGAAAAGAGGAAGCACATTATAAGTCTGGATTACATCTTATGTGAAGATATAGAAATGAGAAATAATGGCATCCTGTATATAAGGATTGCAAGAGGGCTGGTTTTGTTGGACACTAGAGTACATGAAGGGGAGACATGTATAACAATCTTGAGAAGGAGGTTGGAGCCAGGTTGTAAAGAATTTAAACAGCCTGTATTCATTCAGCAATCCAAGTTTTGCAAGATATTTTATATATATTATCTCATTTGAACTGTATGCCAAACACAGGAGGTAGATGCTATCATTATACCCATTCTACAGAGAGAGGGAAACTGAGGTTAAATGATTAAAATTCCTTACCCAGAATTATAAAATAAATGTCAGAGGTGGGATTTAAACCCAGACCTTCCTGACTTCAAGTCCAGTCTTCTAGTCACTATACTATGCTATCTCCCCAGAGGTACATCTCAAATAAGGAATGTTCTTAAAATACTAGGGGCAATGAGATGGCACAGTTGATAGGGTTCCAGGCCTGCAATAGGGAAGACCTGGGTTCAAATCTGAAATCAGACCTCAGTTGCGTGACCCTGAGCAAGTCACTCCACTCTAATTGCCTTGTCCTCCCCATTCTTATTTTAGAATTGATACTAAGACAGAAGGTAAGAGTTAAAAAAAAAAAGAAATTAAGTGGTTCTGTCATCTGGTAACACTGCAACATTTCCCCACAAATCTCCTTTCTTTGTTCACCTTCTTGCTCTAAATGCAAGTTTAAATGCCCCTTCTTATCATTGGCTCCACCTTTTATCAGCCCATTTGTCTTTGACTATATATTAGGATACACACAATCATATAATCTCTTTCCATTCTTGGAGGAGAAGAGGAGAAGGGAATTTTTGCACAGTAAATAAAACTAAAGGTGTCTGATAATATATTTATGATGCCTTGCCTCTCCCCCAGGGAGGGGGGACAAATCAACCCAAATATGTTCTGTATTCTATTCCCAATAACTACAATATATAAATAATTGAATCATGACTTATCAAAATAGCAATATCAGCTGACATTTCCTAAATGTGTATGAAATACTAATTGCCACTATCCAGAATCAACAAAAAATAGTATAAAAGAGAGAGAGACATTGACCTAGGGTTTACTCGGCAAGTATAACACACATACACACAAATTCACTAAAGGGTCCACCTTTAAGTAAGATTCAATGGCTCTTGTTTTCTAGCAGCCAATAAATCAGGATATGAGTGGTTTGGAGGAGGGGGGTAAGTCCACACACACATACATACATCCCAATCCAGCCAAACTAGAAGATTGACACACACAAGGTAGCCTTTTTCCACTGTGTTGACAGATTGCCATTTAACTGGCAAGTACAGAGCAAGTGTTTCTGTTTCCAGTCACTAGTAAGAGACAAGGTTAACATTTTAAGTGATGGACTACGGTGTGTTATTTCCCCATGCAATGGACCCATGACTGCACTACATTTGAAAACACTTAATTTTAGTGATGGAATACATCGAGTGTACTTTCCAGGCTGTGAACCTTTGACAGCTCCTCCGTTTCTTACACCTTTTTTTCCCCTTCTCTTTTACACCTGAAGGAAAATAAAATGAATATATGATGGAAAGGAAAGAGGAGGTGGAGGGGTGGCTAGGAAGAAAGTAAGAGAGACAGACAGAAAGAGACAGACAGAGACAGAGAGAGAGAGAGAGAGAGAGAGAGAGAGAGAGAGAGAGAGAGAGAGAGAGAGAGAGAGAGAGAGAGAGAGAGAGAGATCACTTTATGAGCATCCCAGTATTTTACAATAGAAGCATTCACAGCCATCTGCTCTAATTATTCCTAATGTTGCGGCCACCATCTTCATACAATAGAAATAATGATCTCCTCAAGGGCAAAAAAATTCTTTACAGAATCAAACAAAAGTTGATTATGTTTAGCTCCCAGGCTGAAGAAGCAACAAGCTACTTTGTAATGAAGAATCAATTAGGGAAGAGAGTAGGACTCTGATTAATATAAATAAATTGATCCTTCCTTTGATATCCCTTCCCTTTCAGTTCTGAGGGATGCCATAACCAGACCAAAGGACAGGATGTTAAAAGACCATTTGACTTCAGAAATGTCAAAGACTGATTCTGTAACTGAATATTCAAAGGACCATGAATCTAGAACTGGAGGGGATCTCAGAAACCATCTAACCTAACCTGCTCTTTTTATAGATGACATAACTAAAGCCCAGGAAAGTGAACTATCCATTTAGGTCTGAACCAAGCCAGAACTTCTTCTATGAGACTGGTCCACTCCAATCCAATCCAACCCATTGCAATATATTACTTGGTTGCTGTGTGCCAAACACTGTGTTCTCAGCTGCTTAGGACATAAAAGCAAAATGAAACTGTTCCTGCCTTCAAAGTGCTTGCATTCTGCTAGCCTCATATCTAATACTAGAAACCCAGCACTTATCATAGTACCTTGCATGGAGTAGGCATTTCATAAATGCTTGAGGATCTGATAGACACAATGATCAAACTCACTTCCAGAGAACTCATGATGAAACATGTAACCCACCTCCAGATTGTGAGGCAAAAGTTTAGATTGAGACATGAATTATTTTTTCTTAGCATACATTTATTTATAATGGGTTTTGTCCTTCCTTTCTCAGTGGGATAAGTCAAGGAGAGGGGATGAAAAGAATTTGGAGCTGAAAATGAAATAACATTTTAATTTAACTTAAATAAACAAATGCTCATTGACTTGACATGGAAAAATCCTAGATAATCTCCAGTTCTGAGGAATATGCACTGTTGCTTCTGGCCCATCCCAAGAGTTTGAGATATCTTAAGGTATGTTCAGAAATCTTGTTTAGTCAATTTTCCTAAAGTCTAAAATCTGTCAAGATAGCATGCAATAACTTCACTCTCCCCAGGATTCCCAGTTGTCCGGATGATACAAACTTTGCTAATAATAATCATGACAACTGATGATAGTGATTGATGATTATTATGATAATAACTCATTTCAATAGCACTTTAAGGATGGCAAAATTTTTTCCTCACAACACCTCACTGAGGTAGTTAGTGAAAATGTTATTCTTATTTTTGCAGAAAAAAAAAGAAAATGAGATATAGGGAAATTAAATGACTTATCCAATATCATGTTAAGTAAGGTTAAGTAAGAGACAGAATCTAGATTCTAAATTAGAATTTAGAATTCTGATTCTGATTAGCACTTAAGCTAAGTCTCATATTCTTTCTACTTGACTCTGCTACCTGATTAGTACTGTCAGCATAATAAAATCTAAAGAATACTGACAATGGAGTCAGATTACCTGTGTTCAAAATCCAGCTTTTTCACTTACTACCTGTATGACCTTAGGCAAGTCACTTAACTTTCCTGGGCTAGAATTTCCTCATTTGGAAAATGAGATCAGAATAAATAGCTTCTGACATCCTTTCTAGATCTATGATCCCATAAGTATTCGATGCATGTAATCCATCTGAAGTTAGAATTGCCCATGACTAAGGATCAAATGATATAATATATAAAAGCACTTTACAAATATTGAATTGCTACATAAATGTTAGCAGTTATTCCTGTTATTAATTATTATGGTTTGTACTTCACAATCATCAACACCATTTTCTATATTATGAGATTGGGTTCAATTAGGAGATGGGAAGCTTTATATTGCAAAATTATTGATATAAATCAAAAGATACTAATAAAACTACAAGAAAAACTATTAATTATCAATGTCTGTTAGACCATAAATTCCAGTTAGAGATAATATTTTGTCTAAATTTTAGCCCCCCCATTACTGCAGGTGGTCTATTCCTACTAGATATTTGTTGGAAAAAAAAGATTAAATAACTCCTTCCATGCCAAATATTTCTGGAAAGTTACACAGATCTCTAAGTTCTAGTGGCTTTTTCTATGTGCACACTAGGATGTGCATGTAGGCTTGTTATAAGCACTCTTGTACATATGAACAGTCAATTGAATTTTGGAGCTTTTAGAGTCCAGTTTCAAATGAAATGTTCTGTTTAGTCCAAACTCATCCACTTCATGCTGTCACTTGTCAGCCAAACTCTGTTTATTACCTCCAGATGCAATGAATCATCTACTGACTTGAGCAACATTAGAGGTAAACAGTAAGGTTAAAATGTAGAAATAATTGAATAACACCAGCTAACAGTAACAACCAACCAGGCAAAGGAGGAAATGGACCCAGAGATTTCAGATAGAAAAGCATGATGGAAACCCTCAACCTTCAGGATCAAAACCACATGCCAAGTTTTTATTTGATCCTTCTTTATTTCAAATATTCATGTACCAGTTGTCAATATGGGCAAGGCGGGAGGGCTGAAATTAGGGAAGGGACCAACAAAGAAGTTGGTTAACATGATTTTTTTCTACTATTTCTCTGATAACAAGAAGAAAACTTCCAAAATCTATGATACAAGATTTCATATTTCAAATACAATATTGCATACTTCCAAAAATGCATACCTGTGGGTTTTTAAATTAATATACAATAACTAAAGTAGTATATTTTATAAAGTTTATTACTAACATCTAGATTAAAAGCTACCTAAACCACCTGGCCCACTCACAGAAGAAGAGAGAGAGAGAGGGAGGAGCTACAGAAATTATTAAAAAATAACAGGGCCATGCCAACACGATGGCACAGGAAAAGCATTCTGGGTAATGTAGTTTTAGGGGTTCAAGTTTTTTTAATTATACAATACCTTCCTACTTAAACACTGCTACGGTAAGTATGTGCCCCTTTGTGGCAAAGCTCCCTGGAGGTAAAAACAAACACATACACACATACACACACACACACATGCACACACACACACACACACACACACTTTCTTGAAATGAAATATAATAGGTTTCAAATAATTTCTGTGTAGTCAAATATCACTACAATTCTTTATTCTTCTTTTGCCTGGACTTCATCGTAAACAATATATAAACAAGTATATGTGTATATATGTACATATATATGCATATACATATGTATATATATGAATGATTACCTACAAAGTTTTAGCATGCCCCACTCAGAGGAAGCAATCTGTAGACATTTTAAACATACTAAAAAATCTACAGGCACTGCTACCACTCAAGCTACCTACAAAGCTTGGGGAGGGGGCATGGGTCTCAAGAGGTCAACCTGAAAACTGCTAATTCCATTCCCTAAGAATTCAACAAGAGAAGAGTCTAAGCCTTCAGAGAACACTGGATCTCTATGTAGTATGCCTTTCAGTCAAATCCTCTAAACTTTTGGAAATTACTCCTTTGCTAAAGACTATTTACTCAAGCTACTAAGGGTGGCTAAATATAGAAACTATAAAGGTCCTTCTTTTTGGCTCTTTCCCATTAGCAATAAATACCACTGAAGTATCTCTTTTATAACAAAGAGGGGGAAAATCAGAGTGTTCCAACTAGGCAGGATCCTAGTGATACAGTCCATCAAATTCATTTTCTAAATGAGGATATTGAGGCCCAATGTGTTTGAGGCAGAGCCAAAAATAGAAGCCAGTCAACTAGTCAAAAAGCATTTATCAAAGACCTACTATGTTCCAGGCACACAAAACAAAGGGAGTTCACAGTCTAATGGAATAACTAGCATTTAAAAGGGTGGCTAGGTAGCACAGCAGATAGAATGCCGGACCTAAAGTCAGGAACCCCTCAACTAAGTTATTGTGTGAGACAGACTTTGAACTCAGGTCTTCCTGACTCCTAATTAAACCCTGTCTACTATGACATTTTATTGCCTGCTTCTTTCATCTTCTAACCTCCTACTCCTTCTACTATATAACACTGTCTTTCTTTTATACTTTATAAAGTGTTAGAAGACTCAATAAAATTTTGGTTGGCAATCCAAAAAGAGAAGTTGTAATATTGAAAAAAAATCAATTATTTATACAGATGCCAATGTTTCCTAAAGAAAATGATGTCACCTATATTGAGCAGAGTTCTTTATAACTGCATTTTCAGATACTCAAAAACTCTCTGCAAGCATTCTCTTTTGACCCTGAAATTTTCTATGGCTTGTATCCACCCAGAGTGATGCCTGTTTTGTTGTAGAAAATTGGGGGGAACCCTTTAACTTTTTTTTTCTAAATTACATGAGCCAGAAGTAGAAAACTACTCTCTCCTGCTCACCATTTTGATTTCACTACAAAGACAAGTTTCCAATTCACAATATTTAAGCTTATAGGGTTGGAAGATTAAACCTGAGAAAGCTAGTCATCTTTTTATTTGAAAAGATTTATAAGATTATTAAGCAAGGTATTTGTATTTAAAGACAATAAAATGAGCATATACAAGTCTACTTTGCCTAGTTATAGGAGCTAAAAAGACTTCCTTTTCCCCTATTATGCATCAGAAGTATGTTAAGAACAAGATAATAAGATAAATCCAATAATGAGGTATCCATTGTATTTGTATATGTGTAGATCTGGCCAAAGGATTGAGACTGAAAGTTCAGGGAAATATTTTTACATTAAATTTAAGCAAAGAATGTGAGAAAGTTTCCCAGGATATCTTATCATCAAGATAAAGAGTTATGAACAGGAAGATTATAGACAAGGAGATTTATAGCCTTGGAACTAGAAGTGATCTCAGAGGACATCTAGTTTAATTCCTTCATTTTACAGGTGAAATAACTGAGGCCTAGGGAGGTTAAGTAATTGCTCAAGGCCACACTGGAAGTGTGTTTGAGTCTGATTTAAATCCATACCCAAAGACTATTGATCATTGAATAAATTTCAAGATGGTAGCATAGTGGAATAAAGGAATGTTCTGGGAACCTGTCCTTGGCCCTGAACAGTTTAACACTTTTATCAATGATTTGGATAATGATATTGAAGTTTTGCTTGTCAAATTTGTAGGTAATATGTAAAAGAGGGGAAGAGTAGAAAAAAATAAAAACATCATTATAAAAATTAACAAGAAAACATCAGTCACTACTGATCCATATGCCTAATTCCACATCTATTAAGAAAAATTTACACATATATTTATCATGAAAATATGAGAAAGAACACAATAAGCCAATGCACTTACTATTTCTGGAGTTGTTGCATGTCAATCAATGAAAAAAAGACTATTGGATCTAGCCAAAAGAATTATATATAGATCTTCAGCAAATAGGAAGCCTTGAAAACCTTTCAGACTTTCAATGGAAACCTATGTGTTATCTCTCCCACTTGAAAGGGAGCTTCTTGAAAGCAGGAAGTTTCTTTTGTTTGTATTTATATCCTCAGTTATTTGCAGGTAGGAAGGGTTTAACAGAGCTTTTTTTATCCATTCCATACCCCAGGTTCCAAAAAATTAAAGTTGCAAGTTACCCAAAGGGCAAATAAGTAGGTTACAAGGTGTTACTAATAAAGAATTGCAAAGAAGGGGAGCTTAAAAATTATGTTTAGAGTTGTCAGAAAAGGAGGGGGGGATTCTTTAGCAAGAGCAAGAAATAACCAGTGGAAACCCTTTGTTCTCCATGGGTTTCAACTCAAAGTCAAGATTACAATCTGCATCATTAGAAGGAACACCAGCATCAGGATCATAGTTCCAACTAAGTATGGAGGAAAGCCCAGTCAAGAATAATATTCCCTAAGCCCAGCTTTTGGGACAAGAACTCACTATCTGACCAAAAAAAAAACTGCTGGGAAAATTGGAAAACAGTATGGAAAAAATTAGATTTAGATCAACATCTTACACCCTATACCAAGATAAATTCAAAATGGGTAAAAGAGAGAATAAAAATATAAATATAAAAGAGGGAATAAATATAAATTTTTAAATATAAAGAGGGAAATCATAAATAAATTAGATAAACATAGAATAATATACCTGTCAGATCTGTGAGAAAGGAAGTAAGACCAAGCAAGAGACAGAGAAAACTGCAAAATGTAAAATGAATTACTTTGATTAGATCAAATTAAAAGTTTTTTGTACAAATAAAACCAATGCAACCAAAATTAGAAGGAAAGAAACAAACTGGGAGAACATTTTTATAACAAAACTCTCTGACAAAGGTTTAATTTCCCAAAAACATAAGGAACTACATCAATTTTACAAAAAATTAAGCTCCCCAATCGACAAATGGTCAAGGAAATGAATATGCAGTTTTCACATGATGAAATCAAAACTATCAATAAGCACATGAAAAAGTGTTCTAAATCCCTCCTGATTAAAAACATTCAAATTAAAACAACATTGAGATACCACCTTACATCTAGAAGACTGGCCAATATGATAGCAAAGGAAAGTGATAAATGTTGGAGGGGATGTGGCAAAATTGAGACACTAATGCATTGCTAGTGGACTTGTGAATTGGTCCAACCATTCTGGAGAGCAATTTGGAACTATGTGCAGAGGGCTTTAAAAGAATGCCTAACCTTTGATCCAGCCATTTCACTGCTGGATTTGTACCTCAAAGAGATATTAAGGAAAAAGACTTGTACAAAAATATTTACAGCCATGGTCTTTGTGGTAGCAAAAAATTGGAAAATAAAGAGATGTCTCTCAATTGGGGAATGGCTGAACAAATTGTGGTATCTGATGGTGATGGAATACTATTGTGCTGAAAGGAATGATGAACTGGAGGAATTCCATGTGAACTGCAAAGACCTCCAGGAATTGATGTAGAGCAAAAAGAGCAGATCCAGGAGAACATTGTACACAGAGACTGATACACTGTGGCACCATCAAACATAATGGACTTCTCTACTAGCAGCAATGCAATGATCCAGGACAATCCAGAGGAACTTATGAGAAAGAACCCTATCCACATCCACAAAAAGAACTGTGTGAACAGAAATGCTGAAGAAAAGCATGATTGATCATGTAGTTTGATGGGGATGTGATTGGGGTTTTGATGTTAAAAGATCACTCTACTGCAAATATAAATAACATGGAGATAGGTTTTGAACAATGATACATGTATATCCTAGTGGAATTACTTCTCAGCCCCAGGAGGTGGGAGGAAAGAGTGGGGGGCGGAGAATCATGAATCATGTAACCATGGAAAAATATTCTAAATTTGAAAAAAGGAAGAATAACATTCCCTACCTCCATCGACTGAGTTCATAAATGGCTGGCTATTCAGATCTTACCATTAGTAGGCAGCTTACTGAAATTGAGAGGCACATATTTCTGAACAGATGAACCCCAGAGGAGATTTTTTGAATCCATCCATCTGTGCCCCATAAGAAGAGAATCACCTTTGGAACTCCTCAGTAGAGGAAACATTTAAGTCATGTCATGAGCATGCCCATAAATGCAAAAAAATAGCCATAACAATTAGCAAATACAATCTGTTTATCCCTATTCTACAAGGAGATTCCAAAACATTATATAAAGTGATTCTTTTAAAAGCCCTTTGAATCTGAACCATCATGAGCATAAATAGAGATTGACTATATATGGAAAGTCTTTGCTATTCAAATATTCAAATAATTGCTACAAGTATCAACATTTCCACTCAAGACATCTAGCTACAAAGTACTGTATACTATGACTAACTTGAATTTATTTGTACCTTTTTTTTTCCAAGGAGCTTCTTCCAAGAATCTATTCTCATGTGTGAAACAGATAAAAATAATGTTAACAGATCCAAAGTAGAACTCATTATCTTTCTCTCCCTGTCATTCTTCTAAACTTTCCTTTATTGTTAAGGGCACCACCAGCATCCCCATATCCACTCCTCACTATCCCTCCCACTATCCCAACATCACCCTTGACTCTTCACTCAGACTCATGCCATATATCCAATCTGTTGTCAAATCTTCATATTTGTACTTCTTCAACATCTACCTATATTACCATCTCTCCACTCACAAAGCTACCTCACTAGTTCTGGTCCTCATTACCTTTCATATGGACTATTACAACAGCCTACAAATTGGTCTCCCTAGTCCAAGCCTCTCTCCATTCTAATACACCTTCCACACAATTTCCAAAATGATTTTCCTAAAATATAAATAAGTCAATATCAAAAAAGTACAAGGGCTTCCTATTAGCCCTTGGATTGAATATTATTAACTTCCATGGTTAACACAAAGTTCTTTTAATTTTGTTTTCCACCAAATACACATAAAAATAGATTCCAACATTTTAAAAGGAATTTGAGTTTCAAATTATCTCCTTGAATTCAGGGTCTTCCCCTATCTTTATAAGATTCTAAAAAAAGACAGTGGTCAAGGTGAGGATGCTGATTGTTTGACTAGGTTAACATATACTGCTTCCTATGTCTCCCTTAGAGTGCTTTGCTCCTCTAGTATGTTATCTCTTCATATGGAATATAACCTCCTTGAGGTCAGAGACCATTTCATTTTTGTCTCAGTATCCTCAGTGCTAAGCACTGCACAATACCAGGCGTATAATAAACAAATACTTCAAAAATACTTGGCCATAAAATGATTATGGAAACCTTTGAAATTTTACAAATAGGGGCAACTAGGTGAGTCAGGAAATAGAGAGCGAAGTCTGAAGACTAGAGCTCCTGAGTTCAAATCTGGAATAAATACACATGACAGATTCCAAGACAGAAGGTAAAGATTTTAAAAAAATAAAATTATCCTCATTTTACTAATACAGAAATTGTTAAGCAACTTATCCATGATCTTAAAAGTAAAGAGTGGTAGAGGTAGGTTTTTAAACCCAGATCTTCCTGACACCAAGGAGTCCATGGACTACAATTTTCTGCTTCTTCAAAGCTAATGTTAATATTATAGTTCTGTAGAGAGAATAATCTGAGACAGGGATATTTCAGATCTTAGTGGGAGTTAAAAGCAGAGTTGAACTCTACAGTATAGCCTTAAGTCTAGGTACAATGGCAAAGTCAATGAAATTTATTCTTATTCCTCCAACCTTCTCTATTTGGACCATCTTCCTTATCTTAATGGTACCTCCTCTTTTCTTCACTCCTACATTCAGATATCCATTATCCTCACTAGGTGTTTCCTCTTCCTCTGGTAAAACTGACCTCAGACAAGGCCCTTTTAACCTCATAAGTATGCAATACAACTAAAGACTGTGGTACCATCTCTTTAAGAGACTATTCAAAAGAAGATGAGCCCAAGTTAAGAACTTGGTGTTTGTGAATTTGGGATTTTTTTTGGCTCTTTTTATTTTTTGATATCTATATTATATGCAATTGGTTTCCTTTGCCACCTATTTTATTTTCTGCTTTCATAACTTCAGTCCCAAATCACATTTGTATGGCACTATTTTGTTGATCATTTGTGTAGTCACCTACAGTTCTTCATGAGCCCATGGACCACAGCACATCAGGCTGTTCCATCCTCCACTATCACCTAAAGTCTGTCCAAGATGATATTCATTAATTCCATGACACAATCTACCCATCTCACCATCTGCCATTCCTTTTTCCTTTTGCCTTCAATCTTTCCTTGGGTATTTTCCAATGAATCCTATCTTCTCATTATGTAGCCAAAGTATTTAAGGTTAAGCTTTAGAATTTGTCCTTCCAAACTAAGAAACTAAGTTTCTCTCCTTATTGGTGGAGATCAGTCCCCTAAAACTAGATGATGTGGTTGGGAAGAGTTGGTCAAAGTGAAAGAGGGTTAATTCTCACTTTAAGTACTCTTCAGATCTCTTAAGTTACTTTGGGCACTTCCACAACCCTACTTCAGATTGCTAAAGGGAAAATAAGATTTTGGGAAGGACCTGATAGCTTCCATCAGAGTCCCTATCTTTAGCTTGTTGCATTAGAGACTTAAAGGAACTTTCTCTTGAAAGAGATATCAGAGTCCCTCTTGGTTGAACTGAGTTACCTCACTCCTGGTGGGAAAGAGCTTTCACTCTACAGTGCCTAATATATATTCTCCAATGTACAGTCTTTTTAAAATTTAAAATTTCTATTTTGCTATAGAATTGGTTAAATGGGTTTCCTAGCTAATTATTATGTGTGTTCATTATAAAATTTATATATATATATCTATATCTATATCTATATATATGAAATGACATTTAAATATAAAGCTCAGGGTCCTATTAATGAAACAGTCATCAAAAGTTAGCTTGGACCTAAAAATTAAATCCCCTAAAATTATAATATTTAAAGAACAGGTAAATATAATTCTAACCTACTATGTCCTCTACCTGAGAAGAGTTGAGTAGTAGCCTCTGGTTCCAACTTCTCATTTCCCCTCCTGGCAAGAATTAAGTCCTCCCTTGAAGAAGAGAGACGTAGAAAAGAAGTGGCTAAAGATGTTGATTCTGCCTCCCAGAGCAACACAATGATACTTACATGCTACATATGGGAGATAGCCTTACTACACATTTAAAAGCTTTATTCTGAGAAGAGGGCCATAGACTTCACCATACTACCTCTTAGAGAGTCATGATTTTTTAAAAATTAACAACTTTCACCTTAAACCAAAGAAATTAATCTATAATTATAGGATAGGCAGCACCAGTGGAGCAGGTAAGAAAGGGGACCTTCTTGGAAGCTTTCAAATCATACCACATTGACATCTCCAAATTCATTAGAACATTTCTACTAACATTCTATTGCTCCACCATCCAATGCTCCATACTTAAAAAGAGCCCCAGCCTTTCTAGTGTGGTAAGTACTGAGGCATCAGCTTTCTGTGGTTGCAGGTATATCAGAAAACTGTCCTCCCCCTCTCAAAATCTCTAATGCAGTTCCCCATGCATGAATTGCTACAATCTCTTTGTGCTCCAGTAAAATTATATAATAATTCTAAAGAAATAGATTTGCATTACTTTCAATTATATAGAATCATTAATCAAGAAATAACTTGAACTAACTGCTAATGAATTGTTTCCAAGTAGAGTTCCTCCAGGCCTGCTTTAATGAATAGATAAGACTCATCTGTAATTAGCAGCCTGCATTAGCATGTAAACAATTAATGTGCTAAAGTCCTTAAAAATGGATTTTTTTCCCCTCACTGCCATTAAATATGCTGCCTGGAATCTTGTTCCTTATATCAAGTGTTGAGATTTTACTATATAGCATTCAATCCCCTCTACTTTCTTATTTTAAACATTACAAACCTAGTTAAGATGTTGCCTTGAAGGAAGGGGTTTAAGGAAAGTTTAAAGGGGAAGGGAATGGATGGTAGCATGTGGTAGAGCATTGTTTTCTAGTGGACATTATAATGTCCTGATAAAATACTTAAAATTTGACCCCCTCAGGATTAACTGCTCCACTTTTCTCAGCCTTCAAATATTTGCTTTCAATGGTTCAAAGGATTAGGTGGTAGGAAGGATGGAGATGAGAGAAGTAGGTGAAGGGCACAAGGGATCATTGTTTTCTTAAAATGCATAAGTGGCTTTCCTTTCACAGCATACATTTTCTGATATTGGGGCACTTTGTTCAACCTAGCACTTGGCCTGGGTTCCACAAACCCCTAAACAGACCAGAGATAGATTTCAAGGAGTCTATGAACTTGGATAGAAAAAAAAATTACATCTTTATTTTCACTAACAGCATCTTCAATCTAGCATTTCTTTCCACCATTCCTCTTTTTAAAATCACATTATCTATTATTCAGCAAACTTACAAAAGTGTCCATGACACAAAAAAAATTTAAGAACTTCTCATGCATTTCACCTCACTTGCCTATCACTTTCCTTTTTGTCTTAAGAGTTGTTACTAAAATAGAAAAGTAAGAGTTTTTTTTTTAAAAGAACCACTAAAGTAGGATCTCATTGATATAGATTCCCCACTCCATCTATACAGATTAGCAGCTCAGCTGCTAATCTGCAGCTCATCCTGTGTGATTTTTCTCTATAGACACCCCTTGATCTTCCAGGGAAGGTTTACCTAATCCACTGGAAATGTTTCACAAACCTTTTAAGATCTTGGAGGGTACTAGGTAGTATTTGACCTATACATATTACTAAGGTGTTCTCTTTAAAATAACTTGGAAATAACTACCTCAGTGTCTTCAAAATTGTGCTGTGTCCTGCACAAATTTATTTGGGGTATAGTTGGTCAGGTAGAATCATTCATCCCAAATTCATCTTCATAGGTACTATTTCTACTACCTTATATATTATATCTGGTACTGATGTGTTAGTCCAAATGTTATACTGTTACTATTATTGTTGAGAACATACCCCTAATGAATTGCTGACAATCTGTTTCATTTTTCTATTCGTTGTCCTCCTTCTGTTTTCATCTATAAATGATTTGGGGATAATCTGTTTTTGTTCCGTTAATGCCAGGTTTTCTGCAGTCTCATTTCCCTCTCTAATGTGTTTTAATGTTTCATTAATCAATATTGCTTATAATCTTCTGACATAGTCCTCTATAATTTCTTGAAAAATGGATTTGTACTTTAAAATGGAGTTTATCTTGGCTGGCTTCTCTTCTTTAGGAAGAAATGAAGCTTCACAGTAGTTGAGAAAGTGTCTGAACTCTTTTGGCCTCCTCATTATGGCAACTGTTTTACATTGCTTAAATGTCTTTAAAAAATATTGATAATCAGTCCCCGTTTTTTATCAATTTCCTTTTTTTTAAATCAGCTGCTTAAAGGGTAGCTGGGTTGCTCAGTGGATATAGAGCCAAGCCTAGAAATGGGAGGTTTCAGGTTCAAACATGACTTCAGATACTTCCTAGTTGTGTGGCCCTGAACAAATCACTTAACTCCAATTGCCTAGCCCTTACTGTTCCTCTGACTTGGAACCGATAATTAATATTAATTCTAATAGAGAAAGTCAGGATCTAAAAAAAAAAGAATCAATAGATTAAACAAGATATACTTGCACATAGACTTCTTATCTTTATCCTTACTTTTATTTTGCCTTCTGTTCTAATTAGTCACAAACTGACAACTAATTCAGAAATTAATGCTATATCAGTAACCAGTCTTCTCCTCTTTTAATATGTGGTCCATGTTATTTTTATAACATTGTTCAGTGCTTATCCTATCTGGTGCCTTCTAAAGGCCTGTTAAATAATTATGCATGATTTTACTAGCATAAAAGAGAGTGGCTAGAGTGCTAGACTTAGAGTCAGGAAGAACAAATTTCTGATATCACAATGGGTATTTACTGAGGGGTGGGGGGATTCGGGACAAAGAATTTGACCTTTCCAAACCTAGATTTTCTCATCTAAAAAAACAGAATAATAATAGTGCCTACTTTATCAAGTTAACATAAGAATAACATATGAGAACAAATATAAAGCATTTAGTAAGGTTTAAAATGATATGTGTGGGTAAATGTGTGTGTAATGAGATTTCTAAGTAATCCATAAAACTTCCATTTTTTAATCCTAAATAGATTTCTACCACATATTTTTTCACCATCTTCCCCTTTTTATGTGGAAGTCACAGAGTATCAAGGCATTCAACACATCCATTTGGAGTAGGTTGTCAAGTGTTTATAGAATTCTTCCACCTCATCATCAAAATTGACACATAGGGTGCCATTATTGTAAAAGTGGCTCTTCTTCATGCTCATTAGGAAGGTCATGGTAATAGAGATAGAGACTAGGCCTGTGCTGTCATTAGTGTAAGAGAAATCCCTCTACCAATTCAAGACTAACACCTTCTCAGCAATTATGAATCTTTGAAAGTTCCCTGCAGTGCTAAGATGCTAAATAGCTTGTGCAGAATTACACAATCAGATTGCATGAGAGGCAGGCCTTGAACCTATATCTTCCTAACTTCTAGGCCAGTCCTTTAGCAAAGATACCATGCTGCCTCTCCTCATGAAATGGGGAAGGTTAAATACCCAAATAATCCCATAAAATTATATAACTTAGAGATCTAATGAAATTTACTCCACCAACTCCCTTATTTCCCTGTGCAAGTAGAATCTGTTTCATCTTTCCATTTAACTGCAAGTTCTTAATGTCTTTACTATTTCTCTTATAATGAAAATGTCAACATCAATATCCTCTAATAGTTTATCAACTCATTTATCACACATATTGCCAATAGTCTAGCGATTGTAATTCCTAGGATCCTTGGTCCCCCTTTCTATCACTCTACCATCCTCACTGCAGAAACAGATCTGGGCTACAGAAGATCAAAGGTCTTTTTGTATTTTTCTTTGTTTCATGGGTCCCTAATAAGCATCTCCATACTTACACAATCTGGTATGGAAACAGCAGGCACAGCCTATTACAGAGACTACTCAAAATCTTTTCATTTGGTAGGCCCTATGAGTATGTGAGTCTTTGCAAAATCCATAGCTTTTTTCACTTTTTCCTAAATGGTGGAAGGTCTGTTTCAACTAAACCACATGGCATTTTTTGTTATCTGTTTGCAATGATAACTTTAATATATGTGTTTCTGGACAATAGATTTATAACCCATTTTTTTGGTCTGTGGGAAGATAAGCTCCATGTGTCTTCATTTTGGCACAAGTCTCCATGATTCAGATTCACCTTCAGGACACAATTGCCTAGTCCTTACCATAAAAAAAGAAAAGAAAAGATTATGGGTTTGCAATTGGTGCCTTCTAGAAGGGGAAAGAATTATACAATTTTAGGAGTTAAAAGGCACCAGTGATGTCATCTTGCTCAGACGATACCTCACAAGATTCCTCCATCTCCATTCAACCCTCCCAACATATGATCATGCAGCCTTTGCTTAAAGGCCTCCAATAAGGAGAGACATCACAGCCTTCCCTGGAAGTTCATCCAATATTATATAGATCCAATTATTAGGAAACTTTACCTAATATCAAGCTAAAATTTCCTCCTCGCAATATCTACCCATTTTTCTTATTTCTATGCTTTGAGGACAAGAAGAAATTGTCTATCATGTCTATCATGAGGTATGCCATTGGCCTCTGTCATGTGACAAATATCTAAGATAGCTGTCAAGTCTCACTCAATGTTTTCTTTTCTCCAAGATAATCACTCTCAGTTCCTTCAGTTGTTCTTTATATGGGATGATCTTGAGACTTGCTCATATTCTCTATACTCTCCAATTTATCCAATCTTCCTAAAATATGGTATCAAAAATGGAACAAAATACACCAGATGTGGCCTGATCAGATCCAAGGATAGCAGAACTGCCATATCCTTAGTCCTTGACTCTGTTTCTTTCACTATAACCTAATGCCATATTAGTTTTGTTGGCTAATAAATCATAGTATGTACCAGCAATTTATATTGAGGTTACTGTATGCTTAAGTCCTCAGATTCATTTCAAATTAACTCTAACCATGCTGCCTCATCAGGTGCTTTATAAGATTAGACTTTATATTCAACCTAATAAATTTTATCTTATTAGATATGGCCCAACATTCTAGTCCATCAAGTTGTATTTGGTCTTGGCTTCTGCTATTCCAATACACTGGCCACTAATTCTAGCAATGCCTATCTGTAATGGTAATAGCATGCCTCCTATACAATTATCCAAGTCATAAATAATACATGATCACGCAGCTTCCTAGGACATTCTGTTAGATAACCCCTTCTGATTATAATATTAATGATGACTTTTTGGGTCAGACCATTCAACCAGTTCTGAATCGTCCTGCCATATGCCTACATCTCTCTATCTTTCCAAAAGAATTACCTAAGAGAATTTGTCAAATGCTTGGCTAAAAACCCTCATAAACTATACCTGCACTATTCACTTGATCTACCATTTTAATGATCCTGCCATAAAGGAAATGAGGTGAGTCTGACATGACTTGCTCCTGATGAAGCCATTCTTGCTCTTTGTGATAAGTGCTTCCTTTTCTAGGACTCAGGACAGAAAGAGATGTTGAGAGACTGACACAAGATACACTCTCACAAATCAAGCTTCACAGAGATCAAAAGGGTGCAGTACAAACCAGCACTGTGCCCAGGTACACCTTAATGCCATTTTACAATGTACCCAATTTAGTCAAAATCAGATAGTTTATTTCATAAGTAATCATGGAGCAAACAGAAAAATAAACAAGAAATATGCTGTGATTAAGACAAAGTTACATTCTTCACAGACCCCATTCTCACATCAATTGGAAGAAAAATGGACAATCACAAATCTATGGATTATCTGTATAACCTAGATATGTACACACACAATCATAGTCGCGATATTCCAGATATAATCAATCTCAAAATCAGCATCTCAGAGACGTTTAGCCACTGAGTGGAAATGGGACACACTTATGCAACAATTCTACAACTATTTGTGGTTCCTGAATTATTCACTGGAAATATGTGCATACCTCAGTTACTCCCCAGAACCTCAATAACCAAGTATTTAGGAAGATATAGGTGATGAAGAGATTTCCTCCCACTATCTCTTGACAGGCTAGAGGATGATGTAATAGGAAAAGTCATTGTTTTAAAGTCAAAATTTAAGGATTTGATTTAAATCTAAGCTCTGATATTCATTTTGTAGGATGGATCATGATCATCTCACTAAATCTGTTTCCCTGCCTATAAAATAGTGATATTCCTTTTTACATTTTAAAACTCAAAAGAAAGCTTTGAAGAAAGTAATTTGGAAGTCTTTAAATATCACTCACCTTTGACATAATTATAAAGATTCAAACCCACTTGGACTTACAACTGATAACTTCAATTATTAAATTATTATAACTAATGTTATGTTTGACAAAATATTAATATGGAGTTATGCGATAATCAAAACTGCTCAGATAATTCAATGAAAATAATAATGGCAATTATTCTCCATTAATCCAATAGTTCAGTGAGTTTATAATCTAATTAATATGGGTATTCCTTCTAAAGATTCAAATTATACTCTATCTATGGAGGGAATTAGGTGGTGCAATGGATAGGTCATTGGACCTGGAATCAGGACGACTTGAATTCAAATTCACCCTCAGACACTTACTAGCTATTTGACCTTGCTCAAGTCACTTTGCCGTACAATGGGGATAACAACAGCATCTACCACTCAGGGTTGTTATGGGGATCCAAATGAGACAACATCTGTAAAGCATACTGCACAGTACATGCAGTAGGCACTTAATAAATAATAATAATAGATCATTAATAATAAATAAATAAAATTCTTCTATAATTGTTCATCCTTTTGTGATGATGCACACCCATATCAACCCATAAAAGCACCACCAAGGGGTCCACCCAACATATTGGTGACTTTCCTGGCATTCTCCTGACATTACGTGGATAACAATGGACAACTCAGGCTGTCTAATAATTGTTCTATATTCTCTATATATGACCAGGCCATCATTTTCTGGCTATTTTTTAATTATTTCCTTTGACCCACTTCCCCCCATACTTCCTTATTTGAATCTGCTATAGCTTGCTAACACTAACCACACATCATATAGAATAATACTCAACTTTGATTCCTCAGTTTGTAGTATTGCATGACCGTCATACTATATCACTGGAAGAATAGTGATGCTATAAAGACAAGACTGCTGTAAGAAATGATGAGCAGGTTGATTTTAGGAAAACATGGAAAGGCTTGCATGAATGAAGAATGAAACAAGCAGAAGCAAGAAAACATTGAATATATTTAACAGCAATATTGTTTGAAGAGTAAATATAAATGATTAAGCTATTCTGCATTATATGACTGTTCAAATCAACTATAAAGGACCTATGAAGAAAGATGCCCTTTACCTGCAGAGAAAGAAATGATATATGGAACTCTAACTTAAAGTTATATGTAGATATAAATACACACACATACATGTGTGTGTGTGTGTGTGTCAAATGTTGACCTTCTCTAGTGTGAGGTTGGGAGAATAGGAAGAAAATAGCTTAGAACTCAAATGTTATAAAAAATAGAAAAATTAATTTTTTAATAAAAAAGATAAACTTTTGTTTCAGGAGATAGTTATAGTTATTCAAAGTAACCATAATGGACTCATGATGAAAAATGCTATCCACAGCCAAAGAAGGAAATGTTGGAGTCTGATCACTGATCAAAGCATGCCATCTTCCATTTTATTTTCTTTATGAGTTTTTTATCATATATATGATATGTGTCATCAATCATAGCATGAGCAATACAGAGATATGTATTGCATAAAAGCAGCGTTATAATCTATAGCAGACTATTTACTGCCTCATGGATAGAGGGAGGAAGAAAAAGGAGGGAGAAAATCTGAATCCTAAAATGTCAGAAAACAATCATAAAAAATTATTTCTCCATAAAACTGAAAAAATAATTAATTTTTTTAAAAAAAAGAAAATATAGCTACTAGAAGGACTGTGCAGGTTGCCAGACCTTATTCTTGAGCTCAACTTATCATCCATTTGCAGTTCCCATCCCAGATATTTCTTCTGATGGATGAGCTCCATAGATTGTCCATCACACTGCATATCATTGTCTGGACAATAGTCATCCTTTATCTATGGAGCATGGAGGGTTAGGTCAAACTCTTTTGATTGATTACTGATCTCACTTATGAAGCTCTCTTATGTTCCTGCATTTCCCCCCATTCGGACCTCTAAAATCACATGAGATTTCAGTGTGGAAATACTTGCCATCATTGCATATCAACAACTCGCCTGTAACTTTTCATCTTAAAGAGCTGTCCAAGGCAAAGAGAAGTTGCCAGATTTGCCTTGGGTCATGCAATCAGTATTTGATGGAGGCAGTATTTGAACCAGGGCTTCCTGACTCCAAAACAGGCCCTGAATCTGTAGCCAAGTAGAAGATGATGACAACACAGAACTGGGCAGCATATAAAAAATGACTTGCTCAAGTACTTTCATTTGGGGCTTTAATGCTAAGCAAATAAAATCGTATTTAACACTTACATTTACATAGAGGCATAAACCCATATATTGAGTCTGGATGTGTCCACAGCATGTTTTCCCTCTCTCCACAATCCAATCTATTTACCTCCTTAGAGCTTTTGCACACCCTTTCAAGCTCATTCGTTCTTCAAAAACCCCAAGAACTCCTTCTAATACTCAGAGAAACATCACAACACCTTTTTAATAGGCCAGTTTCCCAAGGGAGAGATAAAAGGACAGGGCAAATTAAGGGAAATACCAAATATAAACTTGAAACCTACTGTCAATAAAACTGAAAACAAACCCTAAGTGGAGGCGAAGAAAGGAGGGTGTGGGAGGAAGAGAAATGTTAACTGGTGATCTCTTTCTGCCTTTTATTTGAGGAAGTTAGGTTTGTACAGCTCCTTGCAAGCTGTCTTTGGCTAAAATCACCGTTAATGAGCTTTGACATTTGAAATTTAACTGAGCATGAGCTAACAGCTTCCAGCTCTGCACCACCCATGAAGGCAACTGGAAATATTTTGCTAAGGCCAAAGACGGGCTAACAGTCTGTTTATTGAAAAGACCCGGCTCTCAGGAGAAAGTGTTTATAGCAACCACTTCACCTACTACTTCTGAGCCCTGTGATGTCTGCTTTGCTTTAGGGGATGGGTTAGGGGGACTGGTGGGGGGGGAAGGGGGATCTTTAACTCCTTCTAGTCACTGTTTTAATTGTTTTCTGTTTTAGAGGCAAGCCTTAATGATGTTTTTGCCTTGGCCACAACCTGCAGCCCCAAGGACAGACTGGAAATTTCGAGTCAGGACTTCGGTAAATGAATCAAAATCATACATGAGTGCTTAAAGGAATTGCTATTTAGTTCTGTCTGTCTTAGAAAGGCATCCTGAAAATATTTCTGTCTCATTGGTCATCCCATCAAAAGAACCTTTCCCCAAAGAAAAGATGGCAAATAGATCAACTGTAGGAGAGCCATTTCCTACCTTGGACTTTCCGTTCCTTTCTCTTTGAGTCAAATTTACCACTCTTTCTCTTTCTCTCTCTACAAACTGATATGCTCAGTATTTAAGCTATTACCTTTGCCATCAAACAGACAGTTACAAACTGAATATACCATATCTCTTTAGCACTGTATGACAGAAGAGGAAGTTGAGGCACAATAACAGATTTCTCTTCCCCAAGGGAATGGTGGGCAGAGAAACCCTGAAATTGAGTTCTGGAGATTTTTTCTCATTCAGGAGTCTTTGGGTACAATGAGAATAGCTCTTTTTAGTCCATTGCCTGGGATAAACTCTGATTATACAGATCGCTATCAAGGGAACCTGGACTTTGTGGTTATTCAGCCCTGTCTGACTCTTTGTGACCCTATTTGGGATTTCCTCAGCAAAGATACTGGAACAGTTGGCCATTTCCTTCTCCAGCTCATTTTACAGATGAGGAAACTGAAGCCAACAGGGTTAAGTGAATTGTCCAGGGTCATGTAGCTATTAAGTATCTAAGGTAAAAATTGAACTCAGGTCTCCATGACTACACTTGGTACTCTATCCATTGTGTCTGTCCTCTATCAAGGGAAAGAGGACTTCACCTTTTTTTTTAGTTTTTTTGGTTGAGTTATGTAATTTTATGGGAAAAAGGGTTTTTTGTTTTTTTTAAGCTATATGGCACTCTCTTCCTTCTACTTTAAATTTCCTAGAAATTAGAAAGTTATAAATATCTTGTATATAAAAGCCTGACCCAAACAGCATGGAAATAACACTGACCTTAGAGATGCAGGACCTATTTCCCAGCTCTGTCACCAACTACTTATATAACCTTCAAAACATTTAAGTTCCCTGAGATTCAGTTTCATCAACTGAAAAATAAGAGGGTCAAAATAGCCAGTCTCTAAGGTCTCTTTCAGGCAGAACAAGATGTAGTGGATATAGCCCTGGGCCAAGAGTCCAGAAAAGCCTGGGTTCAAGTCTGGCCTCAGATACTACTAGTTGTGGGACCTTGGGCAACTCACTTAATCTTGTTTGCCTCAGTTTCCTCATCTGTAAAATGAGTTAGAGAGGGAAATAGCAAACCACTCCAGTAACTTAGCCAAGAAAACCCAAATGGAGTCATGAAGAGTTGGTCACAAATGAAACAACTGAACAATGACAACACAAGTCTCTTCTGGATCTAAACCTATGATCTTATGGCTCCATTGTTACCTATCTGGTTTCCCCTATAAGTTCTCCAAAGACAAAAGTAATTTATTATAAAATCTCACTTCCACACTGGTTAGCAAAAGTCACATCAGGAAGTCTCAGGGAGTAGAGAAGAATGACAACGAAAAGGACAAATCAGAATTGTCACAAACAGCTCACAGCTCTTCCACAAAAATTTTATATAGTCCTTTTTACATCAATTATTTTCGAACCATTGGATTTATATGACAGCATGCCTGGACAGCTGGTTTTAGAGCCAGGAAGAACGAGGTTCAAGTCCTGCTTCTGACACATGCTGGTGTATAGTCCTGGGCAAACAACTCATTCTCTAAAAATATAAAATTACTGAGAAGCTGCCAATCTGCATTGATAGAGTGACTCTTATTATTTGGGATAATCCCCATCCCATTGAAACACAGGTCCAGTTGTGGTTATCAGAATACTGGTCTCCAAGTCAGGAAAAATGTGATTCAATCTCTGAAAAGAGTCAAGATTTGAGTTTAAATCTGGACTTTGGTATCTAGTAACTTTGTGACTCTGAATATCTCACTTCATTTCTGTCTGCCTCAGTTTTCTCAACTATGAAATGAAGATAATAATAGTATCCACATCTTGGGTTCTTGAGAAGATCAAATGAAATATATATATATATAGTAGATGATATATAAATATTATAAATATTATTATCAGTTTTATGACTGTATGATACTATACTAGAGAATTCCCTTAACTCTTCCATGTCCCAAGAAACTTTCTAAAATGAATAACTACATAGAAAGTAGCAATATTGGTCGGAAGAGGGAGTCCCCTTCACTAATAAAAGCACAGGTTCACTCAAAAGCTGTGTGAGTGTGTATTTATATGTAAATAGATAGATATGTGTTTATATGTGTATTTATACATGTATATGTTTATATATTTGTACATATATGTCATGTCTATTATATACATATTTATATGTGTATACATTTTTATATGTGTATATATATGAAATCTATATGTGTGGGTAGATAGAAAGAGACAGACAGACCTAAAGAGCAGACAGAGAGATGGACAGATAAGTGGATAGACTGATAAAGAGATAGAAAAACAAATTAGACAGACAGAGACATATAGATAGATAGGCAAATGGTAGACAGACAGATAGCTTAGATAGACAGAGAGGGTAATACAATAACAGGGATCCAAGGACTGGACTTGTGATTTTAATGACATGGGGAACTCCTGAATGACAAGAGTCAATCTACCAATGCAGATTGACAGCTTCTCAGTAATTTATAGTCTTAGAGAAAGAGCCCTGAATGGTGAAATCACTTACCCTGGGCTATACACCAGTTTGTATCAGAAACAGGATTTGAATCTAGTTCTTTCTGACTCCAAGACCCACTTTCCACCCACTATGTAATATAGGCTCCTATAGTTTAAAAATAGTTGATTCAAAAAGGATAATATAGAGAATATGTATGTGTATTAAAATGTGTATATATACATATATGTGGTAACAGACTACATATATTTATATATTTATGTATATTATGTTTATAGATTATGTACTTTATAGTTAATTTACATAAATATAGTAACTTCTATACTAAAGTAACTTCTATACTAACAGTAACTTAGAGTGTATATACTTATAGACTATATATACAGATATAATATATATGCATAATTTATAGACTCTCTATATTGTGCATAGATTCCCCACTTTCACTCCATGGCCCACCAGTCTTTTTTTTCTGGTCACCCATCTCTGCTGACATCCTTTGGGCATCTTCTTGCCTAGTTCTTCATTAGCCACACCCAGCATGCAGTTCTTCATTGCCTTTGGGTGTCAGAGAGAGACACTTCCTAGCTGTTGTAACCCTGGGCAAGTCACTTGACTCAATTTACTACTAGAACAGAAAGTAAGGATTTTTAAAAATAAAAACAATTTTAAAAATATAATACCTACCTCACGGGATTATTGTGAGGTTCAAATGGAGTATCAATCTCAAAGCCCTTTCACCATTTTCAAAATTGTATAAAAATGTTATTCCTCAGAAGTGATTGATGGTGGTGGTGGCAGATAGGTAGGCAAGAAGCCAGAAAGATTTGTGTTCAAGTCCTACTTTTACAAATACAGTCTTTGTGACTTTGGACAAGTCGCTTGAATTCTCAGGGATTTTGGTAACTAACTTTAAGACTCTAAGTTACAGAACTTGTGCCAATCTGTTTTAGTAAAGGGACATTCCTTACAAGGAGTTCCTTCTTCCAATTAAATCACAAGTCTGGTCTAATATTTACTGCAGGGGGGAAATGGTGAAAATCATCCTTTATTCTTTCCAAAATTATTTGTGAAAATTACATGTCAGTTATAAAACTCCCTGTAGCAAATATCTTAGAAACATTGACTCTTGGAATCTGTTGACCTAAGGTAGAAATGTTCCCTTTCAACCTTTATCACCTGAGTGAACTTAGGAAAGTCACTTAAATGTCCCTGAGTTTCAGTTTCGTAGGATGTAAAATGCTCGGGCTGGTCGACATGACCTCTAAGTTCCTTTCCAACTTACTGGATCTATGATTCTATAATCAGACCAGGCACTGTTGTCAGACATCTGTTAAGTGGCCTCGGTTAAAAAACAATAGACTAAATGTGTTTCTGTTTATCGGTCCAAGAGAAAATAAAACAAAAAGGTCTATAAAGAAATGAAATGAATTTTCACTTCTAACGGTTCATGCTGCTACAAATCCCTTCTGCCCAAGCTTCACGGGCAAAGATGTCTATAATGTTAGTGGTGCTGCCATGTGGAATTGGATTACGAAACAAGCAGAACACTTAAGATTTGATGTAGGAAAGGTGTACTAACATCATAATCTTACCACAATCTCATCTATCGAGGACACAGCTGGATATCAGTTTTGTTTTGTTTTTTTTTAATGGGGAAGAGGAGAGCCTCAAGTGCATTACTAATGCAAATCTTGTAGCTGAAAATTCTTGAAGTAAAAAACACAAAAACTCAAGTGTGTTATTGACAAGAAGGACTCTGGAATACTCATTCAGAACTCATTTACTCTTTTATTTCATATAAGTATAGCAGAGACTCCCAATCTCTCTTCCAGGACATGAGCATGCAGTCCAGAGGAGAAGATAGAGTAAAGGACCTGGAATAAGGGAGAACTGAGTCCAAGTCCCATCTCAGATACTTACTAGTTTTATGACTCTGGGTAAGTCACTTAATATCTATTTGCCTCAGGAACCTCATCTATGAAATGGGGATAATCACAGCACCTAGACAACAAAGTTGTTGTGAGAATCAAATTATATACCTGCAAAGCACTCTATAAACCTTAAGGTGTAATATTAATGTGTTATCATATTAAGTAATGTTTAAATTAAGTAATTGAACTATTTAAATTAATTTAATTTAAATCATAATAAAATATCACTATTTCATAAAATTGTTGTTCAAAGTTTTTTAGTCATTAAGTGACTCTTCATGACCCCACTTGGGATTTCTTGACAAAGATACTGAAGTGGTTGGCCATTTCCTTCTTATTCATTTTACAGATGAGGAAATGAGGCAAACAGGGTGAAGTGACCTGCCATGGGTCACACGGCTATGAAACATCTGAGCTGGATTAGAACTCAGTAAGGTGAGTCAAAGATATATATGTATGTACATATATATGAGATAAAAAAATAAAAAAAGTATTTATCAAAAAATGAGGAAAGCAAATGAACTGGGAAGTCTATTCTACTAATAGCCATTTTGTTATTAACCTAGGAAGATGCATCCATCATCTGCAGAAGATTTGTGGGAGGACATGTACAGAGAGTTAGATGGCTAAGTGGCTAGAATGCTGGGCCAGTCCAGGAAGATTTAATTAAGTTTAAATTCAGCCTCAGATATGTACTAGATATATGACCTTGGGCAAGTCACTGAACCATTTGCACCAGTTTCCTCACCTGTAAAATAAATAATAGCACCTACCCTGCAAAGTTGTTGTGAGGATCAAATGAGCTCAAATGTGATAATGCTTGTAAAGAAATTAGCACCAATAAATACCTGTTTGCCTCCAGTCCTACAAAAATCACAGAGAATGAGAAGATGAAATTGAATTATAGTTTATCCTGGTGGAAGGAAAATCCACTGTGAGTGAGATTACAGATTAATTAATTTTAAAAATTAATTAATTTCCTCACTGCTGAGGAAGTAAGAGAAGCAATTTTAAAGACTTCCATTGTGACAGCTAAGTATGGTGGATAGAACACCAGGACTGCAGTCTGGAGGACTTGGGTTTAAATGTGACCTCAGACACCTCCTAGCTGTGAGATTCTGGGCAAGTCATTTCACCCTCATTGCCTAGTCTTTACCACTCTTCTGTCTTGGAACCAATAGAAAGTACTGATTTGAAGAAGGCAGGTAAGGGTTAAAAAAAACAAAAGAGAAATGCCAATTTAAATAGAGAGATATCCTCATATAACAAAAGAGAGGCTGGTTTCAAAGTCAGAGGAATGTGGGGGAAGCTGGGTAGCTCAGTGAATTGAGAGCCAGGCCTAGAGACAGGAGGTCCTGGGTTCAAATCTGGCCTCAGACATTTCCCAGCTGTGTGACCCTGGGCAAGTCACTTGACCCCCATTGCTTAGCCCTTATCACTCTTCTGCCTTGGAACCAATACATGGTATTGATTATGAGATAGAAGGTAAGGGTTTAAAAAAAAAGTCAGAGGGATGTAGGATCAAGTCCCTCTTTTCATACATACTGGCTATGTGACTCTAAACAAATCATTTAAGTTACAGAGTTGAAACAGTACAAGGAATTTCCTTAAGTGTGAATTCCTTGTACCAATGAAATTATATTATGATCATTAGCCCTATTTAAATATTTAATAAAACAGCTTTGATTTTTAGCAGTATGACTTCTGTGGACTGGACAGACAGGTGGCATATTTGGTAAGGTGCCAAGCCTAGAATCTGGAAAAGCTATCTTAATAGGTTCAAATCTGATCTCAGACACTTCCTAGCTATATGACCCTGGGCAAGTCATTTAACCCTGCTTTCCTCAGTTCCCTCATCTGTAAAATGAACTGGTGAAGGAAATGACAAGCATACTGGTCTATTTGCTAAGAAAACTCCAAATGGGATCCCAGAGAATTAGATGTGACTGAAAACAACTGACAACAACAATAAAGAATATAGAACAACTACCATCGCTCTCATAAAACAACTATGGTTGTTTGATAAAGGCAAACAACCGTAGCTTATATAAAGCTCATTTTACCTATAATGCAGGACTATGCACAACACAGCCTCTTATTTTAGCTTGCTTCTTCCGTAGTTCAAATTCCTCTATCTTTTGTAGCTTGAGAAAGAAATTGGTCTTTGTTTGAGAATAATACAAATCAAATAATACATCAGCTTTCTTTAGAAGATGGAATAGGAAAGCCTGTCTCAATCAATACAAACCTTCAGTTCCCGTAGACTAAGAAAATGATCAAAATGAAGCATCAGAGGAAATTCAAAATGGTCCACAGTGATAGCTTAGAAAATGAAACTGATCCATTTCGCAAGCTGGAGGTTCTAGTCAATGTTTTTATTTGTTGTGTATTAAAATAAAAGACAATATATATATGTGTGTGTATGTGAAAGGGAGATAGGAGGAAAGAACAGTACAAGGTGAATCTGTCTTTTATTCTCAGCTTACTTTCCCAGAAATAAGTGCAGCTAATTGTATTGTAGCATAGCATATCACATTGTGTTCCATTGTATACTGTATACTACTATATAGCTATTGGAAACAGTATGTGCCACTTAATCAAACCAGCACTATTTTACTGTCAAACTGATAATTTCATCTGTTCTCATACATTCTGTCTGTTTCTCATAAACTGACAAAAACAAAAGCTAGCTTTCTTAAAGTTCAGCAGCGTGTGGCTTCATTCTTCACAAAATGAAAAACATTTCAAAGTAAACTTAATGAGGAAATCTATAGTTACTGTCTGAATAAACTAAGCTTTTAAATTTAGTCTACAAAACATGATAATTTTATGAGCAAACCAAGCTATCTAGATATACCACATTTTTCAATTCTGAAATTAGCAAAGTAATTTTAGATCTGTAAAGAGTGGTAAAAATACATTGCATGAATTTCTATTTCTCCTAAAACTTTTAAGTCCTCTGATGACCACCCCCAACAAAAAAATGGAGGTAAGAGAAGAGGTAGGAGCTATTCCAACAGCTGTAATATCTTGGAGAATCGGCATCTGAGAGCAGACAACTGCTGCCTGGTCCCAACTCTAAAGGTACCAAATTGCAGGTTTCTCTCCAGGCACTCTGGGGTAATTTGACCCTGCACCAGACTCACAAAAACATGAAAAATGAATGAATGTCACTAGCAGTCTCCATTATCATCAACAATCACCACATTGGTGCTACCAAGAGTTACTCTGATTGGCTGGCCACTCTAGAGCCAACAATAGTGTGAGCCAAGTAATTTCTTCCCACTCCCTCCCTGGGAGAGAGATGACTGTTCAGTGTCAGTGTCTAATGAGAGGTGTAGTGATCCAGGGACAGGTGGACAAAGTTGGATAATGTGACCTGACTTTTCTAAAAGGCTAGAATCAGCTAATCCCCACAAAAGTCCACTGCTGCATCTGAGCTAGCGATTGAGGACATTTCCATGTGGGGCTAGGCAGTTCCTTCTGATGGATCAAGAATGGAGGAAGGGACTACCTACATCCACATAGGCATCCCAGTCTTCCAGTTTGACCATTTAGCCCCTTGCTGAGACAATCAAAAAATCTCCTTGTGAAAAAAAAAAACAACAATCTAAAAATGAACAGGAAGGCAGAGACATTTCCAGGTCAATAAAAAAGGAGAAAAATGTAATAATTGAAGCCACATTCTTCAGTCACTGAAACCATGTCAGTTATCTCACTGCCCTCATTTTTTTCCCTTTCTTCATAGCTTGCTTAAGTGCAAAAACAGCCAATTAGAGTCTCTCTAAAAACAGAATAGAATACTGGCAGTAGGGAGATATATGTCCTGACTGAAATTATCCCATAGGGCATGGGTCTGTGTCTGTGTATATACCTTGTAAGCACAGGGGGTTGCTAGTGTTAAAGAAATCACTAATGGGGTGACTTTTCTATTTCCTTATCCCCAATGAGAGGAAAGAGGAGAGGGAAGGAAGGAGGGAGGGAGGAGGAGGAGGAGGAGAGGGGGAAGAAGGGGGAATCGGACAGACATACAGACAGAGACAAAGAGAGAGGAAACAAATCTCTTTTTCTAGTAGGGTGAAATGCTGATGAAAGGTCTTAACTTTATCACTCTTGGAGAATTTTTAGGGGGAGGTTGAAGGGGGAGGAATAAAGAAGCTCCCTATTAAACTAAAAAAGTTCAAATTAAGGAAAGAAAATACTCCGAAATTCCCTAGAACTGCCCAAGGCTGAGGGTTTTTTTTTTTTTAATTCTTTTAAGGAAGGAGAAATTTCACTGATTCTATCCTGTAGTCCAGCTAACTGCAATTTTTATTGTTATTTCTTTATTTCCTCCCCTCTGAAAGCCAGATTTTTTTTTTCTCATTTAGTCCTACAGAGATTGTCCTCCTGGAGTGTGACCTTTTCTTCCTTCCTTCTCCTTCCCCCCTCCAGGCTATTGCCCTCATGCCAGTAACTAGATAACACACTCTATCAGAGATTTAAAAAAAAAATCATTGGGAAGGCACTAGGGCTGATAGTGGCATCAATCGTAGCCTGACATAGACCGGGGTCAACCATTTATCTCTCCTGCATAGCCTGTGGTTACTGCAGCAGCCATCTTGGCGGGCTACAGCTTAACAACCTGGTGCAGATGTTACCTCTCCTTGCTTGCACTGATAATATCTGTACCCTGAGCCCTCTTACTTTACTGTTTCTTTAGTCTCTTTCTCCAACACAACCCACCACTGCCCCCCTTTCAATTCTATTTTTTTTTTTAAATAAAATCCAGGTGAGTCAGTCTTCCTCTGTCCCTCAAGGCCAGGGAGAAAGGAGTTATAGCCTGTAAAAAATAATCTTGTTTTGCTGGGCCAAGATTTCCAAAATAAAATTTGAAAGAAGCTTTGCTTGTGAGTCAAGAGAGTCCTGGAACTACACTCATGCAGCCTAACTACAAAATTCACTGGATACAGTGAAACTGGGAAAATCCCCAAAAGTTCTTCATCCTAGTCAGCCAGCAAGAAGGCTAAATAAAGTGTAAAAGGTTAATTGGCCTAGGACAGGGTTCTAATGAGGACTGACTTGGTTTTGAAATAATGGGCTTTCTTTTTCTTTTTTCTTTTAAAGAATGAGCCAGATACTGGTATCTACCTATTAACAAAGATTTTTTTTTTTTATGTTAAAGAAGAAAGAATTTTAAAGAATCAGATAGATATTGGCAAATATGATCAGTGCAAATAAGTGTGATAGTGAAATCACCTTTAAAGACTGGTTTACATTAGTTTAAGGTCGCCAAGGAATTCACTTATGAAATTCCTAAATGAACACTCAAGTCAGTATGGAGTTTTATTGTGATTTAATTACAATGGGAGTAAGAAAGGAGAGGGAGAGAAGGAAAGAAGGGGAAAAGGAAAAAGGTTAACTCAACCTTCTGGCAGAGCCAGAGGGAGTTCAGGCCTGGAAGGCCAAGGTAGAGAAGGGAATCACTCTTTGACTCACATGACTGATCTGAAGGAAAGCTGTCTGTGGACCTCTTCCCTGCTCGAGCTCCTAGAACAAACTAGTGCCTAGCCCTGTCCACAGGAAGTGAGTGAACTCCAGAGGCTGTTCTCTACCTTACTTCCTGTGCCTCACAAGTGCCAATGGTGGCTCAATCTTGGCTTAGGACAGCCCAGGTAGGCAGTTATTTCTGATTTGTCATTGACTAGCACATGCCCGTGTAGTGTGGGTGTGCACAATTTTGGGTGCTAGACCAAGTAAGATGGAGATTTAAAAATCACAATTCCCCCTAAAGGAGAGCTAACATCTGCACCAGGTAAATAAGCTGTAGTCCACCAAGATGGCTGCCACAGACCACCAATATGGCTGCCACAGTAATCACAGGATATGCAGGAGAGATAAATGGTATCTAGCTTTAGAAAAAGAGAGCTTATGTTACTTTTTTTCCTTTTGCCCCTTTCTTCTCCCTTGGACTATGGAGCTAGAAAAAGAAGGGACCTCAGAGGTCATCTATTCTAGACATTTTATATTGTAGAAGATGAAACTTGGAACCTGAGAGGCTCTGGGCCTAAGATAAAAAGGTAGCGCCATCAGTATCCTCTGACTCCATATTCTTCCACTATATCACATTAGCTCTTTCTTCTCTGTCTCTATTTTACATAGTATTTATCTGTGGAATTAATGCTTTATATGAAGAAGGAGAGTCAGGATCTTATAAATCAGCCAAGTATTTGCCCAGTTTGATTTGTGGAGAGGTAGACCAAAAATAAAAATATCCAACTCCCTGCTTCTTATTTCCAACATTATAACTTTCCTTCTTGGGGACTGCAAGAATTCTAGATTATGATGAAAATATATCTGGGAAGAGCTGAACCTTTTCTGCTAAGTCTTTAATTACATGGGTGGGAAAGATGTGTCAGAGAAAAGCTAGGAAAGAAGAAGGGATGTTGATTAGGAAGACAGAAGAGCCCCAAATTTTACCTACTTCACAATTTTGCCTAAGGCTGGCAGTGCCTACAATAATAGATAATAAAATTCCACTTTCAGTCTCAAAACCAATCTACATGGTGAATTCTTGCCCCCATCTCTAGACTCACATTGGTATTAATGATTTTAACCTTCTCCTCCGTCTAGACCTTATATTCCCAATTCCAGTGTTATAATCATAAAATGAGTCTCATCCAAGATTCAAAACATACCTTAATTCTGAAAAAGCAAGTCTTCAAAGAGCCATCCATTTAGAAGAAGCTCCCAAATAAATGCAATGCCACTTTAAACCAAATGGCATTGTCTTCAAAGGATTCCATGTTGTTTCGTCGTTTTAATCTTGTCTGATTCTTCATGACCCCGTTTGGGTTTTCTTGGCAAAGATCCTGGAGCGGATTGACATTTCCTTCTCCAGTTCATTTTGCAAATGACGAAACTAAGGCAAAAAAAGGGGGGAATAGCACAGCCAGTGTCTGAGGTTACATTTGAACTGAGGTCTTCCTAACTCCAGGCCCAACACTCTGTCCACTGTGCCACCTAGCCATTCCATAGAGATGCCATAGAAATATATATTATGATGTAGTAAAGAACTGCTCAAGAATGACCACCTTCTCATAATTAGATCATAAGATCCTAGATGAAAAGTTTGAAAGTCTTTAAAGCTCATGATACAGTGAAAAACACATAGGATTTATAATAAATTTAAAAAAAAACACCTTGGAATTGCCTGTGAGACCTTGGGCAAGTCATTTTTTCTTATCTAGGCCATGGTTTCAGCCTCTAATAAACAAGTAGATTGTCCTCAATGACCCTTAGGTCCCTTCCATCTTGAAAACTTCAACAATTTAATTTAACCTCTTTATTTTACATATCCCAGATTTTACAGGTCTTATGCTTAGTCTATGCTTTTGCCCATTGCAATATCAATGCAAAATTCACTTACCCTTCTAAGTAAAGGTGAAGTCAGTTCACATAGTTTACTTTCCTCCTTTACTTTCCCTAAACCCACAAGCCTGAAGCCACTTCATACATTGGTTAAAATGACGAAATTGCCTTGCCCATCTACAACAAAAAAGGGTTTGATGGTTGAAACATTAAATGCCAAGAAATTATTTTATTGACTCACCACATCACTAAACATTTCCTTGACCAACATTAAAAACTATTGGGTGGAGTAAGAAAAGAGCCAAAAATGATGGGGGGAAAAAAAGAGAGAGATTGACGTCGGAGCATTTTAACATGCTCAGAAAATTATCCAAGGACCTTAAAGTTATTAAGGCTTCCCTTTCTTATACTCCCACTCCATATTCAAAGGCCATAGGATCCTAGATTTGGTAGAGCTCGAAAGGACCTCAGAGACCATCAAGTTCAGTTCTCTAGATTTATGGAAGAAACTAAGACACTTTTTTAGGGTCAAAAAGCTATTAAGTATCCAAGGAAGGATTCAAACTCAGGACTCCCTGACTCTAAATCCATCTAGTAATAAATAAAAATAAAAAATAAAAAAAATAAATCCATCTAGTATTCTATCTGATGTTTCATTTAATTCTCCTTTTACATTAAATTGAACATATCCAGTCCTTAGCTTTGCTACTTATTGTGACTTGACTAGAACTGTATAGTAAAAATAAATATGGAGCTCTCTCATTTTTAGGGAGCCAGTTAGGTGATGCATTAGAGTGTTGGACCTGAAGTAAGGAAGACTCATCTATCTGAGTTCAAAGATGGCCTCTGATACTTATTAGATGCATGACCCTGGGTAAGTCATTTAACTCTGTTTGCCTTAGTTTCCTCATATGTCAGATGAGCTGGAGAAGGAAGCGACAAATCACCCCAGTATTTTTACCAAGAAAACCCTAAATGGGATCACAAAGAGTCAGAAAACTATAACAACAATAACAAAAGTTTTCAGGACAAATCAGTTCTATTCCATGTCAATAGATAGGGACTCAAACTTTTAGGAAATTACTTTGGCAACTATCTCATTCATATGTGCATCTCTTTTTGCTCAAAGAACTAGAAAATATGTGAAAAAGAAGGTGACACTATTCTGGGATGGCAGGAGAGGAGAGTGAAATAGAAAAGGCACAGACCTTAGAGTCAATTAGACCTGGATTCAGGTCCCACTTCTCAAATTTACTTCTTGTGCACTCTAATCTCTAATGATAAAATGATCTTCTGGCTCCAAATCTATGATCTTATGGCAAGAAAGTCTCTTTTGCAGAAGACAGCTTTTTCTAAGAGAAATATCAGATTTTATCTAATCACCACTAATATTTTTAATCACTACTAATTTGTGTCTAAAGAGCCTTTCTTCATCACTTTTGAAAATCCAGTCAGGTTCAATCTGAGAAACTGTAAGAAAAAAGGTAAGCATGTTTGGAGTGAACAATAGACTCAATTATAATAAGAGTTTCTCATTCTCTTGCATCTGTCCTTTCCCCCTTTAGCCAACCAATCAATTGATATTAATTTACTTTTTTAAACCCTTACCTTCAATCTTAGAATCAATACTAAGTATTGGATCCAAGGCAGAAGAAAAGTAATGGCTTGGCAATGGGGGCTAAATTATTTGTCCAGGGTTACACAGCTAGGAAGTGTCTGAGGTCAAATTTGAACCCAGGATATCACATCTCTAAGTCTGGCTCTCAATCCATGGAGCCACTTAGATGTCTTCAACAAATATTTATTAAATACCTGTACTATACTAGAAACTGAGTTGGGTAAGGACAAGTAAAAAGAAGGTAGCAATTCCTACTTAAAGAAAATTAATATTGAATTATATTATTTTTAGTAATAGCTCTATGTGAAATCAATTTCCCCTTTGTTTCTGAAGTAGCCAACTTCCAAGCTAAGGTTACTCCCAGGCCCCTAAGCTATCAAACTGGGCTGAATATTTTGTCATTTGATAAGATCTTTTTTTTTTTTAAGCTCTTACTTTATGTTTTAGAATCAATACTGTATATTGGCTCCAAAGCAGAAGAGCAGTAAGGGTGAGGCAATGGGGGTTAAGTGACTTGCCCAGGGTCACACAGCTAGGAAGTGTTTGAGGCCAGATTTGAACCCAGGACTTCCCATCTCTAGTTCTGGCTCTCAATTGACTGAGCCACCCAACTGTGCCCTCATTGGAAAAGATCTTGAAAGAATTAAAGGCTGGGCTGATCATCCATGTGGAACTTTGACCCATTTGAAAATACACTGGGTCAGCCATGTTGGTGAAAGGTAGTGCCTTCCTTATTTAGGTAAAGACCTATCTTTACTGCCATGAAGTAATGAGGGAGGAGTGGAGCTCCCTAAACCCATTCCTCATTAGCTATTCACCAATTGGAGATATCTCTGGATGTTCAAGGGAGGGACTGCATAAAGAGTTCACCAAATTGTATTTATAGACCAGCATGAAGAAACTTCTGGCCTTTGATCACTGAGAGGATCACTGACCGATTCATTTATTGGTTAAATGTTAGCCTTTCCAATAAATTGATATTCTATCCACCAAACCAATCTCTTAAATATTTTAATTATTAATTAATTATAACATTAATTAATGTTTTAATTATAACATACTTGCAAGAACCTTATATTATAAGAGAAGAGGCAATGAGTACCTCTATATAGAAATAGAGAAGGAATGAAGTCAATGAGCACTTATTAAACCCCTACTAACTATATTCCAGTCACTGTTTCTAAGTGTTGGGGATTCAAGGAAAAGCAAAAAGCAGTTCCTGGTCTCAAGGAGTTCATGGTCTAATGGAGGAGACAACATACTAATAACCAAATAAAAACAGGCTAAACTGGGAGTAATCTCAGGAGATTGAAGAGGTCTAGTAAAGTCTTCACACAAAAGTTGAGACTTTAGTTAACTTCTGAAGGAAATTGAGGACACTAGAAGACAGAGATAAGGAACTCCGAAGACACAAAGTAGTTTGGAAGGAAGTGGGGGCACAAGCAGTTAACTAATTCAGGGAAGGCTTACTGCAGAAGGTAGAGTTTGACAATAGAAATATTATTTGAAGAGTCACTTATGGATATCCACCTCCAGATAAAGAATTGACAAAGAGAAACAAGGAAGGCATAGTTTTTTATATATGTATCGGTTTCTTTTTTGTCAAATAATGCCTTCTTTAGTGCAAGGAGAGGAGGGAGGGAAGAAGGAAAATACCCAGGAATTTTATGGTAAGAAACAAATTAATTTTTTTTTAAAAGATAGAACTTGAGCAGTATTTTAAGAGGACTCTATTAGGCAGAGTTTAAGGGGGCTGTTTCAGCCATATGGGACTATGGAGACAAAGGCAGACACTTTGGAGTATGGTGTGCTATTTACTAGGAACAGGGAGGGCAGCATGGAACATGGATAAGAGAATATGAAAGGAGAGTAATGCCTAAAGAAGTGAGAAAGATAATCTGAGATGCAGCTGTAAAAGGCTTTAAAAGCTAGACAAAGGATTCTAGATTTTATTCTAGAGGAAATAGAAAGCCACTAGAGTTGACTGAGGAGCAGAGTCATATGCTCAGATCTGTGCCCAAAGAAAATTACTTTGGCAACAGTGTGTAGGATGAATTAAATGCAGAGACTCTTAATCTGGGATCTGGTACATAAAAAAAAAAACATTTTGGTAGCTATATTTCAACATAATTATTTTATTTTATAATCCTATGTATTTTATTTGAAGCATCTAAAATATTATTTTAAAAAGAGGTATATGGGTTTCTCCAGACTGCCAAGGGAGCACATAACACAAGAAACTCAACCTTTACTCTAGAAAATCCAAAAAATCAGAATGGAGAGATAAGGACAGTGAGGGTGACCAGTCAGGCTGCTGTTAAAATAATGTAAATGGGGCCAGCTAGGTAGCACAGTGGAAAAGGCACTGGGCCTGGAGATGGGAGGACCTGGATTGAAGTCTGACCCTGGGCAAGTCTCTTAACCCTGATTGTCTAGTCCTTGCTGCTCTTGCATCTTAAAATTGATACTAAGACAGAAGATAAGAATTAAAAAATAAAATAAAATAAAATAACACAGATAAGGGTAATGAGGACATGAACTAGCTGTGGGAATAGAGAAGAGTTGAATGGGAGAGATTTATGGAAATATAAACAGCAAGACTTGGCAATTGATTAGATATATTGACTAAGGAAGAAGGAAAATTCAAGGATAAAGGTGGTTTATTCAAGGATAAAGGTTATGAAACTGGGATATTGAAAAGATAGTGGTGCCTTTGATAAAATAGGGAAACTGGGAAGAGGGTAGGAATTAGGGGGGAAATAGTTCGGTTTTGGACATGTTGAGTTTAAGATGTCTCCAGACTATCCAGTGTGAAATATCACGTGGGCACGGGTGATACAGGACTCTGACTCAGAAGAAAGTCTAGGGCTGGATGTGTGTATTAAGTACAGGCAGTTCTGCTATGACTTGATAAATGTGTTCTCTAAAGACAATCTAATCTGCTAAATTACATGATGAAAATCACATAGTTAATGGGGAAAATTGGGTAGGGACATGATACTCAAAAATTTCATCAGTGACAATTGAAAAAAAGATTTGAACCTAATAAAATGGTAGCACACTATTATTTATATATATATATGTAAATGTGTATATATATTTAATGTTTAAGAAATACATAAATGCTATAATAAATAGTGGCTGCCTCCTTGGGCTGCTGCTCTGCCTGCAACTTGAACTGCATAAGCTAGTTGATTAGGTCAAAATTCCTGACCTTGGATTGGGAGGCCATGGGGAAAGGTGAGGCAGAGGTTGACCCAGCCATTCTTCACACATAGCTTCAACTGAAACCAAAGAAATATGTTGACATATTACCTTGTCAAAAGATCTGAAGTTGGTTCATAGAAAAGGGTGTCAGAAGGGTTACAGCTTATGACTTATTATGATGTGGTACCATTTTCTGTGTTCTGTTTTTAGTAGCAGAAATCTAGCTGAAGCAAATTGGAAATTCACAATATATAAAATATAATTGAATTGAATAATCAAATTAGTATAATATTAAATTCCCAAATATAATAATCAAATTGTAACAAAATCACATTTTCTAAATATGTTATGCCAGAACTAAGTATATAGACATATATATAAATCTTTTGTAACTATGCCCAAAGGGCGATAAAAGACTGTCTGCCCTTTGATCCAGCCATAGCACTGCTGGGTTTATACCCCAAAGAGATAATAAGGAAAAATGCAAGTACAAGAATATTCATAGCTGCTCTCTTTGTGGTGGCCAAAAATTGAAAAATGAGGGGATGCCCATCAATTGGGGAATGACTGAACAAATTGTGGTATATGTTGGTGATGGAATACTATTGTGCTCAAAGGAATAATAAAGTGGAGGAGTTCCATGGAGACTGGAACAACCTCCAGGAAGTGATGCAGAGCGAGAGGAGCAGAACCAGGAGAACATTGTACACAGAGACTGACACACTGTGGTACAATCGAACGTAATGGACTTCTCCATTAGGGTCAATGCAGTGATCCTGAACAATCTGCAGGGATCTAGGAGAAAAAACACTATTCACAAGCAGAGGACAAACGGCACGAGTAAAAACACTGAGGAAAGGCAACAGCTTGACTACAGGGGTGGAGGGGATATGATTGAGGACAGACTCTAAATGAACACTCTAATGCAAATACCAACAACATGGAAAAGAGTTCAGACCAAGGACACATGTGATACCCAGAGGCATGCATTGCCTTTGGGAGGAGTGGGGGGGGGGAAGAAAAGAAAATGATCTTTGTTTCTAATGAATAATGTTTGAAAATGACCAAATAAAATAATGTTTAAAAAATAAATAAATATTTTGTATTCATAGAGATAATAGTTAAACACATTGGAATGTATTAAATTAATAAAGATTCAGTAGGAGTAAAAGGCCATATGGTAAAACATTGAGAAACATCTACATAGTTAGGGAGTGTGATATGTATAATGAATCAGCAAAGGAAAATGAGAAGAAACAAAAATATGAGTAAGTAAGCAGAAGAGAGAACAGCCAGCAATTGAGGGTTTTCAACCATAGCAGGTAGATGGCACAATGGAGAGAGTACTAGGTCTATAGTCAAGAAGAGCTGAGTTTGAATATAGCCTCACTTTCCAGCTGTGTGATCCTAGGCAAAAAACTCTATTGGCATCAGTTTCTTCATCTATAAAATGAAAACAATAATAGCACCTACAGGGGGCAGCTAGGTGATTCATTGGACAGAGAACCAGGCCTTGAGACAGAGGGTCCTTGGTTCAAATTTAGCCTTGGACACTTCCTAGCCATGTAAACCTAGGCAAGTCACTTGACCCCCATTGCCTAGCCCTTACCCCTCTTCAGCCTTGGAACCACTACAAAGAAATTGATTATAAGAGGGAAGGGAAGGATTTTTAAAAAATCAAATTAATAATAATAATAATAATAATAACACCTACTATTTATGTAATTAGAAAATCTTGACCCCTTGAACTCCATCTCTCATAATTCTTTTCTTATCCCAAGAATTCTTTTCCCTTTATTCACATTTGTGTTTGTTACATGTGTATATAATTTTGTTGCTCCTCCCTCTCACTTTTTTTTTCCACCTGCAAGGCTCTAGCCTTTTAGTTTCCTTTGGCTTCAAGTTAATATTAATAAAAATCTTATCAAATATAATACTTGGAGTATTTTGATACTAATTGTAAAATGTACATACTCAAGGTTGATGTGAAGATCAAATGAGATACCATATGAAAAGTGCTTTACAAACCTTAAAACTCCATGTAAATACTAGCTGTTACTATCAACAGGGTCAAATGTGGCAGTGTTGTACACAAAAGTATGATAAGGGCTGAGGAAAAGACTCATATAATTTGATAATTACTGCTGTCAAGATCTTGAGTGATAAAGTCCAAAACCAAACTTTAAGGGGTCAAGAAGTGAGTGATAAGCCTTACCAAGAGTTTGACTGGGAAAGTAGGAGTGAGAAAAGAATAACTGGAGAGGAGAGGAGAGTCAAAGATTGGTGGTGTTGGGAGGACAGGCATATTTCGATGCATTAGGGAAGGAATCAGCAAGAGTTTGAGAATTCAAAAGAAAAGATGCAATCTGTAGGAGGAAGGAAATTAGGCAAAATATAAAGAGACTACATTAAAAAAAACTTTCAGTAGAGTCTAGATCAAATTGTGGTTTGACTATTTTTTCTTTCTAATTCCTTTTTTTTTTTTAATTTTAAAATCCATTGCTTTGGTGGAGATAACAATCATGTTAACAGCATCTTCCCAGAAGCCCAAAAGCACACAGGTCTTAACCCATTGAGAACATTGATTAGGAGCAACCTGAAAAAGAGGTAATAATTCCCTCTTCACCATCAGGAAGAGCACTAGAACCATGAACACATGCCACCACTGGGAAATGGGTGAGATTCATATAGAAAGTAGCCAAAAGATGTTTGGTTGTCCTTGAGCTTGTCTAAAATGTCTATAAAGTTCTCTGCCCAATGAAAGCCATGAAATCAGTTGGTAGCGACATCCAGTGGAAGGAGAGCTCCCGATGACCAGTGATGTATTAGATACTACAGAGTTCTGGAGGGAGGAAGGAAGGGGGTGCAATATTGGAAGAGGCTCCCAAGAGGCTTCTTTTCTTGGGCACCTTTCTTTCTAGACAACATTAAGAAAGAGATCCTATTGAGAATGATGTCAGTTTGACCCCAAGGCCAAGAGAATGGACAAAATAACTTCTCAAATTCCTTGGCAGACCCAGTGGCTAAGGACTCCGTCAATCACTCCACAACTCAATTACGGGGGTCCCCGGTTGTCATTGTTCTCTGCACTATGGACAGTGGGCACAAAGCCGCTGCTCATGAAAAATGAGTCACTATCGGTCTCAGATACACAAGGCAGAAAGCCAGTCTGGCTCTTCGCTAGGGAGGCCGATCCAGTGGTGGGCTGGGAAAGGGCTGCCCACAAGATAACTGGCACACGAACCCTGGTTCAAACTCTTGGTTCTTACTCCCCATTAAAATTTAAAACCGGATTCAGCCCAGCACAGAGTGGCACCAGAGGATTGCAATTTCATCCAGCATGTGATTTTTATTAGCCTTGCAATTTCTTAATGGGATCCCCTGAGGGCTGGTGGGGAGAAGCATTGCACTCCCAGTCAGGATTTGCTACAGGCAGCTTAATAAACATGGCACCTGCCCCATGACAATCATCCTAGCACCCGCTAGGGCACAGAAGGGGGAGAGAAGGCACAGGGAGGTCAAGGCTCTGGCCTACAGCTCCAGGACAGTGAAAACCTGGGGACTGATTTCGAATTCTAATCCAAAGACTGAGGCCACCCAGTGGATCCAGAGTTCCTCCAGCGTGGCCAGGTCTCTGCTGAGCCTAGCAGGCAGCCTCTCTGCCGCTTGTGATCAGCGTATATCACACATCTCATCAATGTCACTGTAGCTGACATCTCATTATGCACCAGAGGTGGACGTGGACAGCTACTGAACACCAGAACTTTTACTTTTTCTTATTATTACTCCAGTGTGCCATGAAGCTGGGAGTTAATTAAGTCCTGTGGGACAGACAATCAGTGCCTTTTGCTAGGTTAAATTACATTATATACAGATGCAAAAGAGGGGAAAAAATAATTCCCCAGATTTTTCCTTGTTAATAGAGTAAGTTAGAAATATGATGATTCCAAACTGGAGGCTGTAGTCAGACTAGCTCCTTATGCAGGGCCTAATTAAGTCATAGAGTGATACCAAGAGGTATTTATAAAGTGACTTTCTTAAAGGATCTCTAAGCACTTTGAAAAACTCTTTAACAAATTCCCATCACATTTCTAGCAGGTAGTTTGGGGTTATTTTTTTTACCAGCTCCACATTAGCAAATGGAAAAACTCATAGCCAATATGAGAATATAAACTGCCATTAGAACCACATATCCCTAGACCTGAAAGAAATCTCCAGAGAGCATATGGAGTTATAGAATATTAGAGCTGGAAGGGACCTTAGATGGCTTCTAGTCCAAACCAGACTTTCACTAAATGAGAAAACTGAGGCCCAAAGTGGTGAATGAAAAGATTTTCCCAAGTCAATACAATCAGTCCATGGAAAGCCAGGCTAGGACCCAGGCTTCCTAGTCCTCTATAGTTTACACTATAGTATGCTGCTTTTTCTGTATATCTAAGTATGAGTGATGAAGATTATAAAAATGAAGATTGTTAATTATTTATATGGCACTTCCAGGTTCACAAAACACTTCAAAATATTATTTTCATTTTATATTCATAACAACCTTGGCAGGTAGATGTTATTATTATCCCCATTTTGCAAATGGAGAAACTGAGGCAAATAGGTTAAATGATTCCAGGGTCATGAGGCTAGTAAATACCTGGGGCCAGTTTTAATTTAGGTTTTCCTGACTCCAGAGCTGGCATTTCTACCTCATCTCTTAGGTATATCTTATTATATCTAAAAGTTGTATAAGCAACCTTCACTATATCCCTCAGAAACTCATTCTTTTCATCCTCACATTTTCAGAAAATATTTTATCTGGGCAAGGAGGTGAGCCAAGGATCTCAGAGGGTTTACTAAGAGATCTTAAGATCACTCTACAACTGGGAAGTCTTCAGGTATGATTCAGGCAATAAGCTGTGCTTCCTTTGCAAGGAACAACCTAGATAAGGGCAGAGTAGATCATGACCAAGAGGCCGGTCTCTTGGGGATGGATTTTTGACCAGGATAACCCATAAAATCAATTCATGTATGTATGCATGTACTTATACATATTAATACATAAATGTATCATTACACACATATCATAGACATGATAGAGTAGTAGAAAGGAGAGTATAAAGTGCTCTGAATAACCCAATCTTTAGAATCTCTATAAACATTAACATAACCATTGTCATTCCAAATGTGAGGTCCTTGTCCAATAACCAACATACCCTGGAGAAGCAGAATTTTCTATATCTTCATTTTTGTGTGTGTTATAAATGAAACCAGAAGACAAAAAGCATATATAGCAACGCCACGAGGTATTTGTAGATTGACTTTCTTAAGGGATCTCCAAGCACTTCAAAAAGCTCTCTGTAAAAAATTCCCATCGCATCTCTAGCAGGTAGTTTGGGTTTTTTTAAACCAGTTCCACATTAGCAAATGGAATAATTCATAGCCAATATGGGAATATAAAATGTCATACATAATCCTAGAGCTGAAAGAAATCTCCAGAGAGCATTTGGAGTTATAGAATGTTAGAGCTGGAAGGGACCTTAGATGGGGGGAAAAAGTTGCTGATATTTAGATGAATGTTCACAGATTATCTATAGAGGAGCAAATAAAGATCTTATTACTATGTGTCCAATGGTAACTTGAAATGCCATGAAAAATAATTGTAGCTTCTATAGCCGCATCTGCTATAGAGGAAGAGGTAGAGAAATTATCAGAAGCACTAATTAATATCAACTTTGATACTCAATGGTATTGATTTAAAAAATAGGCACTCACAAGGACATTGAAAACTAGATAGGTCAAAAGTAAGTAACAAGATGGGGCATCTGGGTGGCTCAATGGATTGAGAGTCATGCCCAGAGTTGGAAGGTTCTGGGTTCAAATTTGACTTGAGACACTTCCTAGCTGTGTGACCTTGGGCAAGTCACTTGACCCCCATTGACTAGCCGTTACCACTCATCTGCCTTAGAACCAATACATCATATTGATTCTAAGACAGAAGGTAAGGGTTTAAAAAAAATTTTTTAAATAATTTTTAAAAAGTAAGTAACGAGGGGCAGCCAGGAGGCTTATGGGAGGTCCTAGATTGATATCTGGCCTCAGTCCTGGGCAAGTCACTTAACCCCCATTGCATAGCACTTACCATTCTTCTGCCTTGGGACCAATACACAGCATTAATTCTAAGACTGAAGGCAAGAGTTTTTTAAAAAGTAAGTAGTGAGACCAAAGGCTAGAAGACTACATAGGATACTTCTTGCCTAAGCTTTCTTCTAGAAAAGAACAAGAAGGAACTGAACAAAGAGATCAACAAATAATATCACAAAAAATTAAACTAATTATATTTTAACAATAGGAAATGACTAATTATTGATGAAGGGATCATTCAGGAATCAATTATCTATGTACGATTAGGACACTGTTGTCAGAAAAATATCAAAATTCAAATTTCTTACCATCTCCAAGAGGGAGAAGGAAAGGAGCAAGGAAGACAATTTGGATATTATAATTTCAGGAAACTTATGTTGAAAATTGTTATTACAAATTGGGACACTAATGCATTCCTGGTAGAGTTGTGAACTGATCCAATCATTCTGGAGGGCAATTTGGAATTATGCCCTATAGGGCTAGAAAGGGCTACAAAACAATGCATAATCTTTGATTAAGTAATACCATTACTAGGTCTGTATCCCAAAGAGAGGAAAGTGGGAAAAGACCTGCTTGTACAAAAAATACTTATAGAGCTCTTTTTGTGGTGTCAAAGAATTGGAAACTAAAGGGATGTCCCTCAGTTGGGGAATGACTCCACAAATTGTGGTGTATGATGGTGATGGAATACTACTGTGCCATAAGGAATGATGAACAGGATGATTTCAGAAAGAGCCAGAAATACCTAAGTGAACTGATGCAGAATGAAATAAGAAGGACCAGAAAAATATTGTATATAGTAACAGCAATATTGTGGACTTAGCTACCAAAAACAATACAATGATCCAGGACAATCCTGAAGGACCTATGAAAAAGAATGTTATCCACCTCCAGAGAAAGAATTGTTGGCAAAGGAAGGCAGATAAAAGTGTATAATTTATCACTTGTTTATTTGGATATATGTTCTGGGGTTTGGGTTTTATAAGATTATTCACTTAAAATGAATAATATGGAAATATGTTTTGCATGATAATACATTTATAACCCAGATTGAATTGATTGCCAGCTCCAGGGAAAGGGGAGGGAAGAAGGGAAGGAGACAATTTGAGTCATATAACTTCAAAAAACTTAAATGGAAATTTATTAAAAGAAAAAAGAAAGAAAATTGTTATTACATGTAATTGGAAAAATATCTTTGAATAAGTTAAAGAAAAATGTTAAATTAAAATAACACAAGAATAAAAATCAGAAAAGAGATATGGTATGGAATGGAATGACTCCAAACTAACTTATTTAAATAAGTTTTTGAAACTCAAAATCGGGAAATAAAAGAAAGAATATCAACATTGATTATAGCAATTTCATGAAGAAATATGAACAATATAAACCAGTTGCCATAAAGAGAACAAGAGAAAAAAAAAACTGCCTTAGTCATTAAGCATTGTATTTACCAAGCAGTGAAATATAATAACCAAGGACAACACTGGGTGAGAATATATGTTCATTTCTAAAATCACACAGAAAAAGAACATAGAAGACTATAAGTATTATAACTTCATACAATATAAAAATTTGTGGATATCAAAATAAGTTAAAGGAAAGTGTGGTAAGAGACTGAAACAGGCAAAGTCATCTAAAGGCATGTACAGAGGAAACTGTAAGAAGGTCAACAGATGAAAGAGAGAAAAGATCTGTTTATAAAGGAATAAGGCCAAAAGGAACTATAGATAAGCTTTGAGAGTTATATGTTGGGCACAGTTAGATAGCTCAATGAATAGAGAGCCAAGTATAAATATGGGACATCCTGGGTTTAAATCTGGCCTCAGACACTGTTTAGCTGTGTGACCCTGGGCAAGTCACTTAACCCCTATTGCCCAGCATTTACTACTCTTCTACCTTAGAATCAATACAGAGTATTCACTATGAGACAGGTTTTTTTAAAAAAGAAAGTTATATTTTGAATTTATTACCTTCTTGAAAAGAAATTTGTACATGATAGGAATCAAAATCATGTATGATCCTCTTTTTATGTCTTACTATATATGTGATATATGTGCTCATTTTGGTGTTTAAACTCAGATTAAAAAATAAATTTAAATTCAATTTAAAATAAAAACTAAAAGAAAAATGCCTAAAATGATATTTATAACAAACACTTTTCACAATCAAGGGCAATGTGGATTGTGGAACTACCACATTTGAATTTTAACATCAAGGTCCCAGATGTGCTTCCTGAAGTTGAAGTGACATTGAAGAAGACAAAGATGGAAGAGCAATTGGTCTACACCAAATACATTATAGAAATAGCTAAGGTGACATTTCTCAAGATACCTGAGAGAATAGGAAGATACCAAAGGCATTGGAAAAAAATCTAGAAACATATTTTGGAGGAAAAAAAAGACTGGTAAACTACTAGACTACAGAGGTATCAAGATTATTCTTAGTGAAATTATTTTAAAGAAATAGACAAATATGCTCACTATATTCATCAATAAATCCTATCTTTAACATCAGCCAATTAACTGAAAAATGCAGAGGAAAAAAAAAGATCCTGCTGTACTTGCTTCTTGTTTATTATTATTTTAATCAGTTGATTCAAGAGAGCAAAACAGTACTTTAAAAATTTACTTCCAATAAGGTTTCTGTCATTCATGTATAACAGGCAGGTGAAGGTATGTATGACTGTGGAGAGTGTAGTTGATCAATATTCACAGCATTCAATCCTTCTGCCCAGTTCCAAATAGACAGCAAGGTGCTAGAAAGGAATCGTTCCTAGAATTTTCTTATTTCTTCTTAGGGAATGGTTTTGGGTGTGATCTGTCTCAGGTCAACACCATTCTCTCCTTATCTCTTTTATGTGTGGAAATTTAGTCTGTAATACTCAATTACAACAATGAATTTATTTTTTAATCTATGGATAATATAATGGTACTTCAGGTCTACATGATCCCTTCTCTTCTTTAATGGAGTTTCTGTCAGATGAAAAGCTCATACTATAATCATAATAGTTCATGGCTCATAAGTGGAAGATTCTCAAAATTCAGTAAAAGGTGTGAATCTCTGCCACAATTTAAATTTTAATCATCCCTAGCTAACTCCTTGGCTCTTAGCATTTGAACAAAATATCAGGAAATATTAATCAGTCTATTGGAGGAGTCAAAATGAAAACAATTATGTACAAACAAAACACATGCAGGATAAATTAAAGATAACAGAGAAAAAGTACTAGAATTAAGGGGTATTAGGAAAGACTTCTCAGAATTTTGAGTGGAATTTGAAGGAAGCCAGAGAAGCCAGGAGGTGGACAGAAAAAGGGAAAGCATTCCAAGAATATAGGAAAACTAATGAAATTGCATGAAATTGAGAGTGAGTGTGTCTTGTTTGAGGAATAGCAAGGAAGCTAGGGTCAGTGATCACAGAGTAGCTAGAAAGAAAGTTTGGGGAGGAGGGAACATGATTACACATGTAGAATCTATATCAAATTGTTTATAATCTCAGGGAAGGGAAAAGGCCAAGAGAGATGGAGGGTCAGTAGACGTGAGAAAATTTAGAACTCAACACTTTAAAAAATGAATGTTTAAAAGAAAATGGTTTTTACATGTAGTAAGGGAAAAAATGAAATTTTATTTAAAAAGAAGACTGGAAGGGTAGAAAGTGACTAGGGTCTTTGAATGCAAAACAGAGGATTTTATATGTGATCCTACTAATAAAGAGCCACCAGAGTTTATTGACTAGGGCTATAAAGTGATCAGACATGATCATTAGGAGGATTGATTTAATGAAAGGCATGAGTCATATTCACTTTATCCATCAAGATTTGAAATATTTTGATCTAGTTTCAAAATATAGTTCTCTGGATGATTTATGCAACTAACAACTATCTATCTAGAACATAAATGTTATATAACATATTAAAGATATGTAATAGATTATATAATTTATATTATATAACTGGTATTTAATATATAATTTGTATTATATATCCAAATAATATAACATCATGTTATCTGCCATTATCCATATATGTATATATGTTGCATATAGATATATACCAGAGTACCCACTATGTATACATATATGTACGTGTATATTTATATACATTGTGGATGCTCAGGAAGTATTATTCAGTATTGTGTCTTCTTTGCCCATCTGCTTTGTTGGGGTGGCAATGAAATCATCAGCTAGACCGACCTTCAAATTTGACATTAATTAGGGCCATGCAGAAATAGAATGAAATCTTTTCACTAGCTTGTCTAAGGAAGGAAGGTGAAAAGTGAAAGCAGGAGACTCTCAAATGTTTGCTACAGTATCCAAAAGACTGAAAATCTGGAGTCCTTTGATTTGACATTGTTTCCTAGTACTGCTGTCTTGGGTCCAGGCCAATTCAATCTGATCCTCATCAGGCTATTTCTCTAACCTCTCAGAATTACAGAATCTTAGAGTTGTAGAGCTGGAAAGAACCTCAGGAGCCAACTGGCCCAATCCATGTCTTAGAGCCATCAACTCTGCAACACATCCACTAAATTACTATCCAGCTTCTCCTTGAAGATCTTCAAAAAGGGGGAATAGACCCCCCACCCCAGGCAATATATTCCAGAATATCTTTTGAGTTGTTCTACTTACTAAGAGAACTTGTTGTTGTTGTTGTTCCTATTGTTGTTCCTATTCTTGGCATCAAATCTGAATTGTTATCCACTAAATTCCCATCTATTGCTCCTGGTTTTGTCTTCTCAGGACAATAAGAAATCTAATCTATCCTCTATATAATACCATTTTAAATGTTTGAGGATAGTTATTATTCCCCCGACACATCTTTTCCACATTAAATAGTAGTTCTTTCCTTGTATTACAGGGTCTGCAGGTCCCAGAGGTCACTCTCCAACTCATCAATATCCTTCTTAAACCTTCGTTGTCAGTTGGTTCAGTTGTGTCTATGTGCCCCATTTTGAATTTTCTTGACAAAGATGCTAGAGTGGTTTGCCATTTCCTTCTCCAGTTCATTTTACAGATGAGAAAACAAAGGCAAATAGACCTTGCCCAGAGTAACAGAGCTAGTAATTGTTTGATGCTGGATTTGAACTCAGGTCTTCCTTTTTTAAAATTAATTTTTATTTTTAAATATTTTTCCATGTTTACATGATTCATGTACTTTTCCTCCCCTCTTCCTTTCCTCCTCCAAGAACCAGCAAACAATTCCACTGAGCTGTACAAGTGTTCTCACTTGATAACTATTTTAATATTATTTATTTTTGCTGTTGAGAGATCTTTTAAAGTCGAATCCCCAAGTCACACATGATAAATTATGTCATATGTTTTTCTTTTGCATTTCTACTCCCATAGTTCTTTCTCTCAATGTGGTTAGCGTTCTTTCCCATAAGTCCTTCAGGAATGCCCCAGGACTTCCTAACTCCAGATCTAGAACTGTATTCACTGCTCTGCCTATCATAAAGTATGACCTCATATACCTAATTCCAATATTGCAGAAGTTTTCTGATGAGGGCAAAATACAAAAGAACCACCATCTTCTCCTTAATCCTAGAAACTATACTTTTTCTTAGCATAGCTCAAGATCCCATTTATTTTGGGGGTTTTAAGTGTTTCGTTTTGTTTTGTTTTACTATCATGTTACAATGCTATTTCATATTTATTTTGTGGTCCACCAAAACTTTCAAATCTTTTTCACACAAGTTGCTTTCTAACCATACTTCTACCATCCTGAATTTGTAAGCTTGATTTTTTTATCCAAATATAAGATTTTACATTTATCCTAATGCAATTTCATCTTATTATAACTGGCTAAATATTTGGCTGTCAAGATATTTTTAGATCATGACTCTGATATCAGTTACATACTTATCCCAGTTTTGTGTCATCTGAAATAAGTTTGACATCTATGACTTTATCTTTGTTATTGACTAAAATATTACAAAACAAAGAATGAAATACAGATCCAATAACCCTGCAATGGAGATCTACATCCCAGTTGACATTAATAACAATATTTCAAGACCAAGTCATGCAGTTCAAACTCTACCTAATTGTATAATAATATAATCTGGATATTTCATATTTTCCACAAAAATAGCATGAGATAGGAAAGATCAAATGCTCATATTTATTTATTCTTTTTATTCTATTTATTCTATTATGTCATATTTGTTTATTCTTCTTAATGAGCTGTTTTCCTGAGGTACTATAGGTAAGTTTCCTTGCATAGAATTTTTCTAGCAAAATATCATTCCTATTGGTGCTGGGACATCAATCAGTCAATAAGCCCAAGAGTCAATACTATAGAGAGTCAATACTATAACCCAGTTAGAAATTAGAGCCTGGCTCATTTCCTTCCCACTTCCAAGATTCATCAAATCAATCAATCAATGAAAAATAATAAAGATATATTAAGCAGGTACTATATGCCAAGTTCTAGGGTAGTCACCAACATTATGTCTCCTGACTCCCAGTATCCATACTACTACTGGGAAGGGATAAAGCATTCAGGATTTAGAGCTCAATGAGACCTAGTCTAGTCCAAACAATTTATCTTACAACTGAAGAAACTGGGCTGAGGGGCAGCTCAGTGGGTAAAGAGTCAGGTCTAGAGACAGAAGGTCCTGGTCTTCACACTTCCTAGCTATGTGACCTTGAACAAGTAATTTAACCCTTACTACCTAGCCCTTATCACTCTTCTGCCTTGGAACCAATACTTAGTATTGATTCTAATATGGAAGGTAGGGTTTAAAAAAAAAGAAAAAGAAAAAAAGATACTAGGCAGAAAAGGATTAGGTGATTTACCTAAGGCCATTTATGTAGCAAAACTGGGATTTGAACTGAGACACTCTGACTCCAAATCTAGTGCTTTTTATCCAAGTTAGATCACCCAACAATCCTCAAAAAGACATATATCACAGATAGTTTCAATTAGACAAGCTCAATACATATTCAGTAAATAGAGAAAAGGTCTATTTTAAAAATTCCAGAAAATTTAGATGGGTTCACCTAGGAAGTAAGATCAAACATCCTTTAATGGTTTTTTTTCCCATGTCAAAGACTCAGCATCTCTTTCAGAACAGTCCCTAGGGAAACCATACCAGTAGATGACCTTACCCCAGGAAGCACTCTAGCCTGAACTGGCCAAGATCCCTATGGCAAGGCAACAGAATCAGGTCATTTCTGTCCTTTTTGAACATGCAAAATCCAAAAGCAATATATTCCCTCATTAAAAGGTTGTTTCTACCCACTTGTTTCCTTTCTCCATTGGAAAGAACACATTTCCTTCCTTTTGGGAAAGGAAAATCCCTTGGTGTGTTTCTTATGGAAAAGTTTCCACTCACCCACACACCTTTCCCTTCCCATGACCCTTAAAGGCTGACTCGCATTTATTCTGGCTCTTCAGAAAAGGTTAGCTAAAGAAATTATCCCAATATATCTTGAGGCCACAGGCACCCCAACTTCTGCCTCCTGATCTTAATCCATTTGGATCCCACAATCCATCTTTAATCAAGTTCAGCCAAAGGGCTAGAAAACAACCCTACCATCCTCAAAAAAAAAAAAGTCAGTCTAATTGTCAAATATGTCCAAGAACCTGGTAGATAAGAAGTAACTATGCATAAGCAAAGGATAAACTGTGGGAGTGGAAACACCGAGAAAAAGCAACTGCCTGAATACAGAGGTTGAGGGGACATGACAGAGGATAGACTCTAAATGAACACTCTAATGCAAATACTATCAACAAAGCAATGGGTTCAAATCAAGAAAACATCTAATGCCCAGTGGACTTACGCATCGGCTATGGGGGGTGGGGGGGAGGAAAAGAAAATGATCTATGTCTTTAACGAATAATGCTTGGAAATGATCAAATAAAATATATTTTTAAAAAAAAAGAAGTAACTATAATGAAATCAACATCCCCTCTTCAAACCCAGCAGAGATTATTCCCCATTTCTTTGGTGCTTGAATCTGTCCTTACAAAACTACTAAAAAAAATGCTCCCTTAGGGAGCTTACTTTATATTAGGGAAGACAATATAGACATATAGACATCAAAGATCATAGATTGATATGTGAAATGGGCCTAAGAAGCCATCTGGTATAATTTTTTTTTATTTTACAGATGAGAAAACTGAGGCCCAGAGAGATTTAGTGACTTGCTTCAGATCATATAAATAGCAAATGACCAGTGGGATCAGAGCTTGGGTCCTCTGCTTCTTAGAATCTTTTTCCCTGGACCAAAGGCATCTTCTATGCATATACAAATACATAATTTGAAAAAGAATTATTAATAAGATGATATGAGAAACACTTTGTAAACATTTATTTTAAAAGTATTTTAATGTCAAATATCATTATTAGGTCAACAATATTTGAAACTACATATCTTTTAGTTCTTATAATTGACTAGACTGTCTACTGCCTCTCAAGTCTGAGATGATAATTTGCTATTAAGAGTGAAAATAGTTCATTAAATTCAGTAAGGAAACTGATGCTATTTAATGGTTTATAGCTACTAAACAATGAAAAAGTAGCATCCTACTGGGGAAATGGGGAATCGCATTCTAAGCCCATACAAAATTTAAATTACATATTGTCCTGTAGAAGGCCAGAGTTCAAAATCTAATTCTGCCAAATTGTACTTATTTCGTCTTGGACCAGTAATTTTATCTTCCTCTGTCATAGTTTCCATATCTGTAAGAGAAAATGGAACTGAAGAAACTACAACAATCATCAGTTGATGACCCCTATTGTCATTGCTAATTCTATGATTCCCTCTTCCATCCCAGTAAATACTCATTGTTCTCAAAACATTTGAACCAGGGATTAGTTTATCTACCACTGTGGAGTCACAGAGTTCCATTTCAGTGATGTTTTCTTTCACCCTGACTCCTTTTTGAGACTCAATGTACCTAAAGGAAAGAAGGGCCCATGACAACTCTCTTTGGCAGATGTGTCAATGTACTCCAGTCAAATCCTACTCTGAAGCTATAGCCTGGATTCTCCATGACTATGGCAGCAGGGAACAAGCTCTTACAGATACTATGAAACTGAAAAAAGGTTTTTTGAGAGGGTTTTGTTTGTTTGTTTCATTATATTTTTCTCAAGTTACATGTTGAAATAATTTTTAATAATCACTTTTTGACATTTTTGTAATCCATGTTCTTTCCCTCTCTCCTTTTCCTCCCTCCTCCCCAAGATGACAGGTAATATGATAAAGGCTGAAAAGGTTTTGAGTATGAGTCCAATGAAGGGCTATAAGCTTGTCCTCCAAAGACCAGCCACCAGATGACTCTGAAGGTGATGAATTTTTCAGTCACTACAATCTTTTAAACCTTTACCTTCCATCTTGGAATCAATACTGTGTGTTGGTTCCAAAGCAGGAGAGCAGTAAGGGCTGTGCATCTGGGGTTAAGTGACTTTCCTATGGTCATGCTAGGAAATATATGAGGCCACATTTGAACCCATAACCTTCCATCTCGAAGCTTGGCTCTCATTCTACTGAATGACCTAGCTGCCCGCACATCATTACAATTTTTGAAAATCTTTTACTAAATCAAAAATGGTTTGCTTTCTGTTCTACATCAAAAGAAAAGCCCTTGAAATTCTGAAGTAAATAAACTCTATCCTGCTCCTGGAGGAACAATTCATGCTTGGAAAAGGACACAATGGACCTTCTGAATGCAACTTCCATTTTCCCTTGATTCAGAGGATCACAGAACTAGATATGGAAGGGAATTCAGAGGCCACCAAGTCTACTCCCTCTCAATTTAAAAATAGGGAAACTGAGACCCAGGGAGGCCAGGTCAATTGCCAGTTGTCATAGAGATGATAAAAATCAAAGACAAGATAGTTTTCCCACTGTACCACTCTATTTGTTTGAAAAATAATGGACTTAAGATCTCTTCTACAAATGGCTAATATGGAAAAAAATGTTTTATATGATTGCACATGTAAAATCTATATCAGATTGTTTACCATGGGGAAAAGGAGAGGGAAGCTAGGAAAGAGGGAGAGAATTTAGAACTTAAGTTTTTTTAGTGAATGTTTAAAAATTATTTTTACATGCAATCGGGGGAAATAAAATATTATATTAAAAAAGAAGAAAAATAATGCACTAAAGGCAGCAATGTGTTGCAGTTCACAGAGTATTGGAGTCAGGAAGACATCTTCCAGAGTCCAAATCTGGTCTCAGAAACTTCCTAGTGATGTGACCCTCAGCAGGCCACTTAACCACCAGTTTTCTGTTTGCCTCATTTTCCTTATCTATCAAACCACTCTGATATCTTTGCCAAGAAAACTCCAAACAGGGTCATGAAGAGTAGACACAACTAAAAATGACTTGACAACAACTTAAAGTCAGGAAGACCTGAGTTGAAATCTTATCTTTTTACTAGCTGCTTGGAAAGCTCCCTAATCTTCATTAGCTTATTTCCTCATATATAAAAAAGAAACTTAAAAGTAGCATCTAGCACCTCAAGGGAGTTTTTTGAGAATCAAATGATATTTCATATATAAACCTTAATATATTATATACATAGCTATTATTATGTCATCAATAAATGCATATTAAGTATCTACTGCATGCCAAACTAAAGATAAAAGACCCTACCCTCAAAAGGGATTACATTCCACTAAAGGACTATAACAAGCAATTCAATCCTCTCCATTTCCTAGATAGTAAAAAAAGAAAAAGAAAGAAAGAAAGAAAGAAAGAAAGAAAGAAAGAAAGAAAGAAAGAAAGAAAGAAAGAAAGAAAGAAAGAAAGAAAGAAAGAAAGAAAGAAAGAAAGAAAGAAAGAAAGAAAGAAAGAAAGAAAGAAAGAAAGAAAGAAAGAAAGAAAGAAAGAAAAGAGAGAGAGAGAGAGAGAGAGAGAAAGAGAGAGAGAGAAAGAGAGAGAAAGCATGGCAAAATCTCTCATCTGACCTCATGGCATAGTTAGTAGGAAATCTTCTAGTTCTCATACCTAGCCTTCAACCATCAGGCTTCACTTCTCTTTATTACCCAAAGGACCCCAGTGTGACATTGTAACACCATCCAATGCTATTCCATAGAGTTCTTAACTATCTTTAGCCTATCTAAAATTCCTTATTTGGAAAGGCTTAGAGAAGCAGATATCATTCCATTTCCATAGTCAGACACTAAATGAGCCAGAATGTTTCTACAGAGTATTAAGTTTCCCTGAGAAAATTCCACATAGCATTTTTCAGACACCAAAGGTTTGAATTTATGAAGTCTTTCTTTAGAACAAGATAATCTTGTCAAGTCTCTAAACTATTGCTACTATGCATCTCCCAAATAGGACCATTTTCACAAGGATACTGACACATAGCTCAGTTTTTCACTGACACGGTAGACCATTAAATCTAGATGAAAGGTTAAGGCCAGATCACCTGAAACAGTCCAATCTCAGACATGCAATCTGACAAAAGGAGATAACAGAGACAGATAAAGAAATTAGATAGATAGATAGATAGATAGATAGATAGATAGATAGATAGATAGATAGATAGATGGATGGATGGATGGAGACAGAGAGAGATAGGGAGAAAGAGACAGATAGAAAGAGTGAGAGTTATAGTAACATAATATATTTTTATTTTTACCATATGTCTGTGATTTCATTGGTATAGGGAACTTGCAGTTGGGAACACCATGCAAATGGAAGCTTTCTCGAGGACTTGAACTACCTGACACACTGAGAATTTAACCAACTTGTCTAGTCAGAGGAGGGATACCTGCTATAATCCAATAATATTATAATACCTTGGATTTATATTATCCTTATATTTATAAAGCACAAATGACACAGAATATGAGCTCGTTTATCCTTAACATATTTTAAGTGTGAGAGGGAAAGGCAGATGTGATTAACCCATTTCACAGCTAGACCTAGAATGCAAAGGGAAATACTCTATACTATACAATACAACATACTATATATATGAAGTGAGGTGGCAAGGCACTTTACATATATTATATCATTTAACCTTCATAACAGTCTTATCAGGTGGATACTATTGGGTATAACTTGGAAAAGCAGAAAAGGGGTCTTTGATTTCATGTCCTGTTTCTGGAACATTCTAGCTATGTGATTATAGGCAGATCACTTACCTTCTCAGTACCCTGAGCTTAAGGTAAATAGGGTTCATATTTCAAAGTCCACAGAAAATACCAGTGTTCATTAATAAACAACCCTCTCCCACAGACACCAGACTATCAGTTTCTTTCAACACAGAAATAAAGTGCTTAACACAATTCCTGGTACATGTCACGTACTATAAAAATGCTAGCTATCATCACCATCATCTTCTTCATCATTATTGGTTTTTGTTAATCCCGATAGGACATCCATAACCTGGATGCCCCTCTCTCTGGTTCCTCTGTATACTTATGTGACATTGTTATTTCATGGAAGATTTCTATTCTAATTGCCTTCTATAATAGTCAGTATCCTCTTTAGCCACTGCTTGTGGCTGTTTTCTGTATCTATTTCCCATAACAAGGGTTGTGCTAGTAAATGTTTAACAACCAGTTTTCCAAGAAAAAGAATGATATACTTTAAAGTTTAATCTGTATTATTAACGCTTTCTTAAGTTCAGAAAATCAATAAAGCAATATCCCAAACCCTGATTTGCAGTGATGATTTATTTCTATGGTATAAAGGGTCACACTAGAAATATACAGTGGGGATTCCCGATGGTTCCAGCACATCCTCTGTCTAGCTTTCCTCACCTTCCAGCAGACTATTTAGCACGATACTCCACCTTAGTTCTCTTTATCTCTAAATTTTTTTTTTATTTCTGACATTTTTCTCAGTGTTTGGCACATTTATTCCCTTTTCTGTGGAACAACTCTCTAACAACTAGCCTGTGAAGGAAGAACATAATAGAACCCCTACCTCAGCCCATTGTGTTCTTAGTTCAAAAACACATTCTTCTGAAATACAAGTTGAACAGATTCAAGCTTCAGACAAAAGAGGTTTCCAAGAGCCTAAGGGAACTATAGCTGCTTCCAAAATAACAAGGAGGTCTATCCCTCCAATAACACGTGGGTTCAGAGTTTTTATTTTACCATTTGTTTCCCTGCTCCTATAGAACTTGGAAGATAGGACTCCCAGTCAAGTCAACACTTCCCATTAGGTTTAGGGTACCTCACTCCCTCCATCCCCGTGGGCAGACATGATTACTACTGTAATGGGGGGCTACTCCGATTCTCTGAACCACTTCTAAAACGTACAGAAAAGAGAGGAGTCATATCCTCCTATAAGCATCCAGCACCACAATGAGCCAGAAATAAAAAGACTTGCAATCTACATTATCTATCTATTTATAGATGAATAGATAGAGATATAAACATCAATGCTACTCTTTCCCTAATTCCACATCTCTACACATTCCATGCATTCCTTTCTATCATATTGGCACTACACTAATCCAGGGCTATATTTCCTCATGCCTAGAAGACTGTTGTTTGATGTCTTAACCTCCATTTCCTCCTTACTTTAACTCAGTCTTTATATTACTGATAGATAAATTTTTCTTAAATAGCACTTTTATCAGGCCCTTCTCCTACTCAAAGAAATTTCAATGGTAGAGAGGAAAGTATGTAAGATTAACAGGACACCTGGGTTCAAATCTCAGTTCTTTGATTTACATACCATCTGTAGGAACTTAATTCAGTCATTTGAGCTCTTCGAGGTGTCATTTTCTAATCTATAAAATGAGGGAGTAATGCACAACTTATATAAACTTTACATGGTTACTTACCCTCCATGGGCCTCAGTTTTTTCATTTATAAAATGAGAACATTTACTCACATATATATTTTAGCTCCAGATCTATGCATGAAATTGCCTTTAAGATCACTTCTACTTCTAAATTAATCATCATATGGTCCACTGCCTGAAAAATAAAGTCTAATGTCCTTCAAGAGCCCCTCCAACCTGTATTTGCAATTCTAATTTCCATTGTCCTAAAATGAATCCACCACTACCCCAATGAGGTGGTCTAGTCATTGTCCAGCAAATATATTCTGCTCATACTTATTGTTTCTTTGTTCCAGATGTTCCTTCTCTTCTCTCCTCTTTGTATACCTGAATCCCACCCATTTGAATCCTTTTATAGACTCAAGTCTCTTTCACAAAGTTTTCTGGAAGTACATTAACATTTGACATCAATCATCATAATTAGGGGGCAGCTGGTTAGCTCAGTGGATTGAGAGCCAGGCCTAGAGATGGGAGGTCCTGGGTCCTAATCTGGCCTCAGACACTTCCTGGTTGTGTGACCCTGAGCAAGTCACTTGACCCCCATTGCCTAGCCCTTACCACTCTTCTGCCTTGGAGCCAATATACAATATTGATTCCAAGACAGAAGGTAAGGGTTAAAAAAAAAATCATCATAATTTACTCATATAATATTCTAAGATTTTCAATTTACATTTTGTTGTTATTCAGTCATTTTAGTGATCCTCGTCTCTTTTTGAGCCCATTTGGGGTCTTCTTGGCAAAGATACTAAACTGGTTTGCCATATGCTTCTTCAACTCATTTCATAGATGAGGAAACTGAAGCAAACAGGGTTAAATGATTTGCCCAGGGTCACATAGCCAAGTGCCTTAGCTTACATTTGAACTCCAGTCTTCCTAGCTCCAAGATTGGCACACTATCTACTGTGCTGCCTAGTGGCCCCTAAATACTTACAAACACCATCTCATTTGAGCCCCATAATAATTCAAAGAAAAAGCTCTTATAGATATCATCATCCCCATTTTACAGACCTAGGGGGAAATGTCAAAGCTCAGAGGGGGTTAGTGACCAAATCATAGATTATGGGATAGAAGGAAACTAAGAGACTAACAAGTCTACCCTTTTGCTTTTTTAGATGAGGAAACTGAGGCACAGAGATTAAGTGAGTTGCTCAACACACACAGCTAATAGGTATTGGAGAGAGCTATTGGGCTCAAACCTTCCTTATTCTGAGGGTAGCATTCTATCCATTATATCACACAATCTCCCCAAGATCTTAAACCCAATGCCAAAGTCCTACAGGTATGGTTCAATCAGAAAGTATATCAATGGGCTCAACCTAGAAATACATTGGAATATAAGGTAGGAGCAGAAAGGAAGGCAACCCTATTTTAATTTTTTTAAGTTTTATGAAGATAATCCAAATATGACAAATGGTCAACTCCTTCAATAAATATTGCCTTACATTGCAACAATTTCAGCCACTTGATAATAATAGCTAACATGTATAGCATGCCTACTATGTGCTGGGCACTTTAAAATATTACCTCCTTTGATCCTCACAACAAACCTGGAAGGTGGGTGCTATTTCTTTTTTCAATTTTGCAGATGAAGAAATGGAGACAAACAGAAGGTAAGTATTTCACCAGGGTCAAGAACATTCCTGAGGCCAAATTTGAAGTCACATCTTTCTGATTCCAGGCTCAGTGCTATTGACCCATTCAATGTCAGAGCTACCAAGAAAAGTCATGTTCTTTCCCAGACTTGTCTTCTGTTTTAAACTTGCTAAACTCCTGATATAGATTCCTTTTCCTTTCCTTTAAGCCAAGGATCACTTTTTTCCTGACATCTAGTATTTTTCAGGGTAAGAGGTGACACCTTCTATCCACACAACCCAGTTTGCTTGCTGCCATATAATGCCTTGTACTTTTAATAACCTTCCCTCCCCTCTCCGTGACTATATTAAAGATCATTGAGGATAAAGACTATTTCTTTCATTCCCAACCCCCCTCCATACATACACACCCACTGAGGGCCTATCACAGTGCTATAGAAACAGCAGGCAGTCAATGAATATTTTTTGAATGAATGAACCCCAGCTTGATCTGAGTTTATCCATAAGTTGTATTCTCTGAAAATGGAAATTTGTTGCTTTTTAAAAGTTTAAAAGAACTCTTGGAGTCCTTCCAAATGACAGCCAACTGAGTGAGGCTAGTGGTCTTGCCCAGATGCGTTAGGGACATAGCTTAGGACAAAGCTAAAGTGGAAAACCCATATTCCAATTTTCATCATTGAATCATTTTGACAGCTAAATATTGTACCTGTGTCCATAAGCAGAATGAAAAATCAGGCTAAATTATATGCTTTGGTATGACTTCCAAACAGATCATGGAAGGACGTGTTCCATTTCTGGGATATGCCTTTTATTTGTCCATTTTCAAGGCAGTTAAGTGGCACAATGGATAGAGTCATGGGCTTGACATCAGGAAGATTTGAGTTCAAATCCCATCTCAGACATTTAACTAGCTATATGTAATATTGAGTAGCTCACTTTCGGTTTTCCCCTGTAAAATAGAGATAACAGCACCCACTCACAGGGCTGTTTTGATGATCAGTGAGATAATATATTTAAAGTGCTTTGCAAACCTTAAAGTGCTCTATAAATGTCAGGTATTATTATCGTTGTTTCAGAAACAACATGTATATTAGCAAAAGGGTGTCATTAAGAAGAAAGCCATCTTGAAGGTCTTGGATTCAAATGTGATCGCAGATACTTCCTAGCTATGTGACCCTGGGCATGTCATAGCTCTTACCACTCTTCTGTTTGGAACTGGTGCTTAAAATTAATTAAAAAACAGAGGGTAAGGATTTTTGGAAGTGGAGGGAGAGAAAGATAAGGAAGAGGAAGTGGAAGAAGAAAAGGAGGAGGGGGGAAGAAGGAGGAGGAGAAGGAAGAGGAGGAGGAGGAGGAGAAAAAGAAGAAGGAGGAGGAGGAGGAGAAGGAGAAGGAGGAGGAGAAGGAGAAAGAAGGAGGAGAAGGAGAAGGAGAAGGAGAAGGAGGAGGAGGAGGAGGAGGAGGAGGAGGAGGAGGAGGAGGAGGAGGAGGAGGAGGAGGAGGAGGAGAAGGAGAAGGAGAAGGAGAAGGAGAAGGAGAAGGAGAAGGAGAAGGAGAAGGAGAAGGAGAAGGAGAAGGAGAAGGAGAAGGAGAAGGAGAAGGAGAAGGAGGAGAGAATTTAATTCACACTTTTTTTTGGAGGTTGTGAATCCAGATCTGTGATTTTATTCATACAGGAAACCCTTTACCAATGCTAATGTGCTCCTTCCGTGCACCTTATAAATGCTGTTTAGGGCTTTAAGGGGTTGAGTAACTGGCTAAAATAGCATAGTTCATGTAGGAGATGATACCTGAATTCAACCCCGCCTTGCAAGGCCAGGTCTCATTACCCTATTGCCCTTTTGATGAACACATCTTTAAAATTAATCATCATGATGTATAACATTTATATTTATCATAAACTATCACAAGAATAAATTAGCACTTATTAAGCACCTACATGTACCTGGAGCAGCTAAGTGGCATAGTGCATGGAGTGCTGAGCCTGGAGTCAGGAAGGCTCATTTTCTTAAGTTCAAATCTGGCCTCAGATACTTCCCAGCTGTGTGACCCTGGGCAAGTCACTTAACCCCCATTTCCTAGTCCTTACTGCTCTTCTGCCTTAGAACCATTAACACACAGTAGTGATTCTAAGACAGAAGGTAAGGGTTAAAAAAAAGGGGGGGGGTGGAGTATGTCTTTAGCACTCTCATGCTACAATTACTCAGAAAGGCTGTTTCAGAGAGTCCTGATATTTCTGCATTGAGTTGGGGATGGCGGTGGGGGGAAGGTGGAAGAGACTGGATAATCCTAGGGTTCTCTTCAGTTCTGGTTTCACAACAATGATCTGTTAGGCCCAAGTTTCTATCTGCTCCCTACAGAGCAGAGATGTACCAGATGACATATGCCCAGCAGTAAGTAGCTGCTCTCCTGTCATACTGAGGATAGCTTAAATGATTTGGAAGCCTTCCAAGTACAAAGGGACTGGCCAAATCCTTTGACATTTATTGGGGGGTGGGGCTGGGAGGGGAAATAAAGGGTCCATTTTTAAAATATCCACCCAGAAAGTGGGACAAATGCCATAAAATTATCTATATAGACTTTTTAAAAAAAGAGAATCCAGGCAGCCCTCATTTATTTTTGAAAAAATATATGATTAACCATAGTTAACTGTGAATGCAGATGTTTTGCATTAGAACCACTAGTCAAAGTTTGAAAGCATTTAATATTATATATTGCTACCATTCAGACTAAATTGTTTTTTTAATGTACACAATATTACAAATTTAATTTTGAGCTGTTTGGATCAGTCTGTAAAAAAGATTTGATTATACCTGAGTGTTCTGGCCCCAGTTTTTCCGTATCTCAGTAATCTTGGCGGTAATTGGCTGATTAGGTGCCTCACACTCCATCTCTGCCTCAGTTTCCATGGTAATGTTACAGGAGCTATTATAGATGAGAACTTCATCTCTTTCCACTTTAGGGCTGAAACGAGAGGGGAGGTTAAATGGGGTGTCATCAATCTTAATGAAATGCAATTATTTTTACTCTTATTAATCATTGCAAGCCATTAGCTTGTGGCAACTACAGGCCACCATTTGTCAAATTTTGCAAATTTCTGTAATTTTGTTTCCATTCTTTTATTGTTTATTTGTTTTCCCTTTATCTCAACCCTGCAATGAAAATATATGCGGTAAATATCTTTCACTAAGGCTTTGCTCTTTTCCAAATCTATTAGGAACATTAGCAAAAAAAAAAAAATCTTCTCCCACTCCAAGCAAACAAGCAAAGCAGGGATGACACAGACTGTTTTGAAGATGGAAGCAAACATAGGGGAGAGATTTTTCTCTTTCCCCCTTCCCTCTTCCTTCTTCCTGCTCTTACTCACACTTAGCACTGGGGGAGTGAATAGCCTTTATCCCCCCCAGGGCAGAGGGAGAAATTGGAAAACCCACACAACTGGCTAACTGGTCCCTAATTCCAACTGTGAAAAAATGAGCTCATTTAGGCTTTCAATTCCCTCTCCCCAGCTGATGGCAATGAGTCTCTGTTGCTAGGAGTGGAACATTAACTTAGTAAATTAATTAAACTTACTTAACAGCCCAGACTAAGGAGATTCGATATATGTGCCAGTTATACTCCCAACCACTGGCTCTAAAAACCCCTCTTACACTGAGTCAGAAGATGGAAAATGAAAGATAGTAGCCTGACAATTTTACTCAGGAAAGAAAAACACTTGGCCCCATTGGAGACAGGTTAGGAGGGGAGTAGTTAAGGGTATTATCCCCAACAGCTGTGATCTTCTCTCAAGTTTAATCCTGGCTGTGGGCACTACTATAACTAACTCATGGATTATTTATATTATTGATAAGTATATCACCACCATCATACTTGGCATTTGTGTCATGTTTTATAGTTTCAAGACACTTCTGGAGCCATTATTAAATTTCATCCCTCATTTCACAACAGCCCAGAGAGATTACATCACTTGCTTAGGGTCACACAACTAACCAGAGGCAGAACCTGAGCAAGCATCTAAGTCTCCCAACTCCTTCTACACTGATCTTTTTAGTACCTACCCAGATTTTAGGTAGTGAGTTACCTGTCACTGGAAGAGTTCCAATAAAAGTCCAGCAATCAGTCAATCAACAAACATATGTAATTTATTAATTCTAATGCAACAAACAGAGGCAGAGGATAGTGCTGGCCCTAGAGTCAAGAGAGTTCAAAGCTAGCCTCAGACACTTACTAGCTATGTGAGCCTGGGCACTTAAGTCATTTATTCCCTATTTTCCTCAGTTCCTCCTTTGTAAAATGGGAACACACTGGAGGAGGACATGGCAAACTACGCCAGGATCTTTCCTAAGAAGAGTTGGACATGACCAAATGACCAAACAACAACTATATAGCAAAGACGGTGCCAAGAGCCCAATGGAAAAATCACCAAAGGACTTACTTCTAATGGAAGCTCCAGTGTTCTAATGAAAGGGATATCATGAACATGGAGAAGAACAAATAGAAAGTAAACATAAACAGATTAATTCCAAAATACATACAAGGTGGTTAAGAGGACACTATCTATGGGGGAAGGTTAAATGGCCACCAATGACCAATGTTGGAACAGGGACTCCTAAAGAAGGTCTCTTTAGAGACTAAGGTCTCTTCCAACTCCTCTTGAAGTCAAAGATTCTAAACCTGACAGACAAGAGAACTCCTGGGAGGACCAGAAGCAATTGGTAAACTTACAGTCCTCTGCTTAAGAAATTAGAATCCTACTGAACCATAAGATCTCTTTTCAATCAGTGTCAAGAATGTCCCCTTCAGGGACAGCTGGGTAGCTCATCGGATGGAGAGTCAGGCCTAGAGATGGGAGGTCCTAGGTTCAAATCTAGCCTCAGACCCTTCCTAGCTGTATGACCCTGGACAAGTCACTTAACCCCCATTGCCAAGCCCTTACCACTCTTCTGCCTTGGAGTCAATACACACTATTGGCTCCAAGACAGAAGGAAAGGGTTTAAAAAAAAATTTGTCCCCTTCAGCCAAACATTATAAAAACAAGCATTGGGATTTTAGAACCAGTCTCTAAGCTTATCTATCATTTTTTAACTTAGTGAACTTGATGCTAAAAGAGACCAACCTCATTGTCCAGTGGATGTGTGGTCCAAAGATATGTAAGAGGGGCTGCTAGGTTGCTCAGTAGATTGAAAGTCATACCTAGAGACAGGAGATCCTGGGTTTAAATCCAGCCTCAGACACTTCCTAGCTGGATGACCTTTGGAAAGTCACCTAACCTCCATTACCTAGTCTTTATTGCTCTTTTTCCTTGAAACTACAGCACTGATTCTAAGATAGAAGGTAAAGGTTTAAAAAAATACATATGGCAGCTAGGTGGTACAGTGGATAGGGTGCTAGACTTGAAGTCAAGAAGAGTCATCTTCCTCAGTTCAAATCTACCCTTAGATACTTATAAGCTGTATGACTCCAGGCAAGTCACTTAACTCTGTTTGCCTCAGTTTCCTCATCTGTAAAATGAGTTGGAGAAAAAAATGCCAAATCACTCCAGTATCTTTGCTAAGAAAATCCCAAATGGGGTCACAAAGGGTTGGACTGAAAAATGACTGAACAAAAAGAATGCATCAATCTGGGGATGTTTTGTTTTTGAGAGATTTTGTTTGTTTTTTTATTATATTTCATTATTAATAAGTTCCTATTAAGAGTCAGCTATGATCACCCAAAACCTCAGACCATTTCCATCCAAAGTGCTATTAAGCCTTGACCATATCTTTAAAGTTGATTTTCTAAAGGTAAAGTAGGATTCAGCCTTTATCTCTATTATATTTCATCTTATTAGATTATAGCCCCATTGTTCCAGCTTGATTAAATCATTCTGAATCTTAATCCTATCATTTGTTCCTAGCTATCCCCTCAGCTTTATATCATCTGAACATTTGCTTAGTATGCCTTCTATTTCTTCATCCAAATACCAATTAAAAAAAAAATACTGATTGAAGCCAAGACAGAGACTTATGGCATTCTACTAGAGACCTTTCCTCCAGCTGACATTTATCCATTAATCAAAATTTTTTGGATTTGGTTGCTCAACTCTGAATCTAAGACAACTGTTATCCAACCTGTATTTCTTTCTCTAGAGACCAGGAAAAATCATCACAGCTTTTGTCAAATGTCTTGATAAAAATCAAAATCGCTGTTGTTCATCTGGGTCCAACATTTCATGATCCCATCTGCGGTTTTCTTGGCAAAGATATCCCAGTGGTTTACCATTTCCAGCTCATTTGAAGATGGGGAAATTGAGGCAAACAGTTAAGAGACTTGCCCAGGGACACATAGTTAATAACTACCTGAGGCCATGCTTGAACTCAGGAAGATAAGTCTTCCTGACTCCAAGACTGGTGCTCTATCCACTTCGCCATCTAACTGCATTATGTTGTGTCCCAAGTCTACCAATGTGGCAACCCTATCAAATTAGGAAATGGGATTCATTTGGCATAGCTTCCTTTTAGTAAAATTACATGTCTTTCTACTTTAATTATCCTCAAACTGTCTCTTGGGATTGACAGTGATCTGAGTATCCAGTGCTTAGCACTGTACAATGCTCATCAATCATAAGGATTTTAGTTCTAGGATTCAGCTTTTTTCCCCTTTATAAAAACTGGGGAGTGCGAAAGCATTTACCCATTTCCAGTTCCTAGCATGTCCCTCTTCTCTGTGATTACTGAAAGATTACTAATAGTGATTCTGCAATTACTTTCTGAACTCTGCATTGTAATTTATCAGTGACTGGAAAGCTGAATTAATTGAAATCAGCTAAATGTTCTCTATCTTTATATTCCTTGCTTTTTCACTTACAAAATCAAAGAACCCTAGAACTTCAGAACTGGAAGGGAAGTTGATGGCTATCTAGTTCCCTGAAAGGAGTCTCCTACTATAATACTTCCAGCAAACAGTCATCCAGACTCTACTCTATTTCTCCCTCCAAGGGAAACCCACTATTTCCCAAGGTGGCCCATTCCACTTCGGGAAAGGTCTAATTCTTAGCAGAATCTCTATACATTCATTGTTTCTGGCTGTGACCTCTGGGATTAAGTTGTTGTTGTTGTCCAGTCATGTCAGTTGCTTCTGACTTTTCATGACTCTCTGTGGGGGTTTCTTGGCAAAGAGAATGGAGTGGTTCGCCGTTTCCTTCTCCAGCTCATTTTAGAGATGAGGAACT